>NC_034413.1:52458016-52670768 GCF_002078875.1 Numida meleagris
TAGACTACCGTGGCCTGAATGAAGTCACACCCCCACTGAGTGCTGCCGTGCCGGACATGCTAGAACTCCAGTATGAACTGGAGTCAAAATCTGTAGCATCTATGTAAAATGTTACACTATTGGTACAACTCCTGATCATGTGCATGTTGGGTATACAACCTACTGAATATTAGGAAAGTGGAAAAAGGCAACTGTTTTCTTTCTTGTCTTTTAAAATCTTATTTTAAAATGACCAGCAGTCATTTTCACTAATGCTTTTTCTCTTTGACACAGAACTCCTCTGCAAAACCATCACGGAAATCAGTTGTATTTATAAGCATGCTCCAACTCTATCAAAAAGTCAAGAAGCAAGCCAAGTAAGGAGCTCAGAGAAGCTGTGAAAAAAATTACATGAGAAGATCTAACTATTGAATAGCTTTCAACAGCTGAAAAACAGTCTAGAATCTATGAAAAAAGTGAACTTAAAAACCTGCAAAAACAATAACTCCATAAACCAAATTCTGCTTTCAGATTGACATGCATAGGCCTTCCTGAATAAGCTAGTTTTAAAAGAAAATAACACTCACTGTGAAATGAAATGGTTGAATCCTCTGCACCATTTTTCAGGATGTAGCAAAGTTGGAGGAGGATTTCTGAAAAACAAAAAAAAAAAAAAAGTTTTGGGGTTTAGAATGTTAGTGTTTCCAAGAATTTTCTCAGAGATAGTCAACAAAGATGATACTGGTCCCACTAGGGCTAAGAAGAAGATGGAGAAAGTAATGTATTTCAGATGCCTGTTCGTTTTTTCTTGCTGCTGCTTTTTCATTGACAATTTTGCTCTTTTCATGTCCTTCTCCTTTTATGTCAATACCTTTGAAGTTGTCAGTCAGTATAGCTCACAGTATGCTTCACAATATTTCCCATTTAACTCAGCCTGACTCAGAAAGCATCAACATAGATTGGAAGATTAACCTAGCCATCATACTCCTTTAGCTCTTTACCCCAGATCACTGATGCTGACCACGAGTTTTTTAAGTATAGTTATTATCGTAATAACAGGTACCAGGTTATCAACACACAGTGAGATTTCCATCCAGATTTCCATCAGTTTGGATGACTTAGAAGAAAATGTCTCCATGCTGTAAATGCTATTAAAAATAGATGTTATTTTTAAAATGACATTTAGCACAGTATTGTCTCTTCCACAAGCATTATCTGAAGCTCTAATGGGTTCCATGTTACTTGGCATATGATTCCTTTCTGACCGTTACAGTTAAATTACACAAAAATACAGACTAGGGCCTACTGGTCATGTTAAGTGGACTAAATTTCAGTGGACCAGCCTATAGCAAGAAGTATTTATGAATTACAAACTGTACTATTACCTCCCAGAGGTTTCTTCAGCAACCTAACATTTAGTAAGTATTGAAGTATATTTAACATCTTAAAATTAAACTTTTATTTTATAAAACCTTAATAATTTATCTTTTGCTGCATTTGAGGTTTCAATTCCATGGATCACATATTACCGATGTGACAAAAAAATCACATATGATTTATTGAAAAACAGAAACATCCAATAATAGTCTGGACTGTATCATAAATTGCCTCATTTATACTAGGGACACATCTAACAGCAAGACACTGCTTGGAAACATCTCACAATACAAAAAGGCAAACAGCATATATACAGTATAAATTAGTGTTGATCTGCTTAGTGGTTTTGAATTTTTCAAAAACTGATTCAAAGTAGTTACATTTAACAATTACTCTCAAACAAAACAGATTAAAAAAAGAAGAGATCATGTGGGTTTGTCATAGTTGGATCATTTCTGTTCATCTATATCTACTCAAAACAAATGCAGTCTTATAATTCACTGCAGGCTGTCATGTTTTCTGAGATGAGTGCATTATTACTTTTCTGTTTTCATATAGAAGACTCAAGGAACACAATTTTCTTCACAAAGTGAAGAAATTCAGAATGTTTGAGGTGTGCATCTCTTAACAAATTTACATGTAGGAAGCATTATTTTCAGAGCAGCCCATGAGCAAGGAAAAAAAAAAAAAACAACTGTATACAAGAAAGGTAATCTTTTCTATATAATGAAAATGGTTTATCAGCTCACAAAATCCACATGCATGACCTCTGCAAACAGCTTTAAGAGGCTCTCAGCGAGGATAGCACCAGGTCTGCTGTTCGTCTTTATTTTGCAGGAATACTACTCTCACAGGAAAACAAATCTGATAATTGGTATTCTGATGAGTGCAAATTTTTATTGTATTGCCTAGAAGTACAATGTATTTCTTTTTAGAATGATACCAACACTGTCTACTGAATATTTATCATGAAATTCTGAATTTCACTGCAAAATAATTTGCGTTTGCAAAAGCTCAATTACTGTTCATGAAACTTGTACTTTTGTCTTCCCTATTCACACTGTTCTTGAAGTCTTGCCACGGTGGTAACAACGGTGCTTACAAAAAACATACTGTTTGGAGGCAGTATTCATAATCCCACAAAGAACTTCTTCAAAAAAAGGAAAAAGGACACATAGGTACTTAAATTATTTGCAGATGTTATGATGGAAACAAGTGGAATTGCATCATGGAAGAACAGACCAGCTGAGCAGATGTCAGGAAATGTATTTACTCATTTGCAGGTTAATGACTAATGGAGGAAGTAATGTTTTTAACCACACAGAACATGCTATGACCAATGAATCTCTAAGCTACTAAGCATTCACTGGACACTCTCTCACAGGTGGACAAGTATGCCATGTGCCAACTTGTGAGTTGTGGCCACATACAGGTGACCAAGAAATCTGTAATTCTACAGATGTTTTCTTGATGCTTTTGTACTGTTGACAGAAGACCCTATGTTGTTCTTAGTGTTTTCACAGTAAAATCATAGAATTGGTAGCCCTCTGTTCTTAAATCACTAAATACTGCTCTGACAAACATGTCTAGAATGTTAATTCCTAATGCTAATCTGTAAAGCATATTAGTACCCTTTGATGAAAAACACTACCAAAATAAAAGTACAAAATAGGGTCACCCTATTCTGGGATGGTAACCATAAATAATTTTCCAGGAAGGGGCATGACAGTCATTTAAGCTTCCCTACAATTTATTTATCTAAGACACCACAGAGTGTCTTCCATGGTGATGGCAGAAAACGTCATCACTTCCATGGCATCTCCTGAAGTGCACTCCTGTCATATCATTCAAATCCAACTTTTAGGCCAGGTATGCAAGTGTAACCCTCCATTCAAGAATTTAAGCCTTTTTTGTGAGCAAACTAAGTCCTTGCAGTTTGAAATTAATAATCCATTAAAACATCTGCAATTTGTATCACTTGAAAAAGGAAAATGACTCATAACATTATCAGATGCCAAACTGCAGAGAAACACAACACTTGTCTCATCACTGTGGCTCATCAAAGGTCAAACTAAGGCCATTTGTGACACTAGCTTATATTTCTGACATCACTGAATTTTACCAACATCTAGGAAGCTTCTGCAATACTCAGAACACATTCACAGATAGACTAAAAGCTGCCTCTTGGTAACTTGCTGACATAACTTACTCTATCCTTTGCATACAAAATCAGAACACTTTGCATGCAACCTTTCAATCACTTGGCCACATATCCGATCAGCTGAAGGACAACACAGACCTATTTTCTACTATAAGTCATGGAAATTAGGAGAAGTAGGTATATTATTGGGAGAAGCATATACATTATTTCAAAAAGCAGGTATAATTGGGCTTGTCCTTTGAAAACATTCTCATCTGATGCAAGATGAGTAATCAAACATATATTTCCCAACTTTGTGTCTTTTATCCTTTTGCTCTACAGTTAAAAATTAGTCATAGGACTACATGCTCTATTTCCTTAGGCAGATACACTACCCTCATATACAGTGCCTTCCGTGGCGATGCCATTTTTCACGGGAGTTTTGGTTCAGTAAGGACTCAAGATTCCGTCTGTACAACAGACCTCATGCAGAAGCACAATGTTCCTTAGAACATGAAGACAAGAGCAAGCTTATCAAGCAAGAACTGCTGCTGAATTCTGAATGACACACGGATAGTTAAGTGCTGGAAATATGTTAATCAGTTGGACTTGATGTGTTCCCTGTCATTCAGCTTGCCTCCAAAGTCACAGCTGGTAAAACAAAATCAGTCATTTTACCACAATAAGGACAACGATGCAGTTCAGTAAGCACCATTCATTCTTTATGGTAAGTTGTGAGCCTAATTACAGATCACAGACAATAGATTCTTATTGGCAAATGGAAAATAAATGTTTTGTATTAAAATACATCTATCAAAAATTTTAAAAAAACTGAAGACACACCTACTGTTTCTTAAGCTAATTTAGTAAACTTAGCCATACAAACAAAAACTAAGATAGAGCCTCCAATGACCAGATTGCATCACCAGCCTACTATGCTGTTTCTAATGGAGAAATTAGCAGATGAACCTCCGACATCTGTCACCATGAACAGGTTCTGGCAGCCACAGCCCCTTACAGGCACATTGTGATGGTTGTTTTTTTTTTAAGCATACTGAAATAGGGCAACCAGAAACAATAATCCTGTTGACAGTCACCTGCGTTATATGTAGACAGATTTTAAATGAAATTAAACCATTCACGCCCATTTCCAAATGTTATATGAAACAGCTATATAAAAAGCAGAAAGTGAATCATGTGTAATAATGAGATTTCCTTTTAAAAGGTTACACAGAAAAAGTGGTTGTATTTACGTAAGTGAATATTTGACATCAATTATTACCTGACAAATTCTCATACAAGTCGTGCCCCTGCAAAGCATCCCCATCTTGGGTAACTCATCGAAAACAACAAAAGGATTCTTAACAGGACTCAGAGGGTCTCCCAGTCTGCAGACCATTCAAATGAATAAGAGTTTTCCACTTATCTAATTGAAAAACTCATATCCTAAACACTCTCCCATTAAAGGCTACTCAGGTTTGATTGAATTTCACTATTATATTTCACCAATGTTCACTCAGTGGGATGCAGTGTATGGCTTCAGCTCTGTAAGGTTAACAGAAATTGCAGAGTTTAGATGCCTGCAGGAATGGATAATCAGCACAAAACCCTCTGTGTATTTGGATGCAGGGCTTTGAAATTATTCCTTCAAAAGAAGAGGGAAGGAGGAAGAGAGGGGAAAAGGCATGTTCCTGGCAAATTTACTCTCCAGCAACTTTCTCACTTACAACTGATTCATTTCTGAATAGTTTCTCCTTTTCTACTCCATCTCTTTTATCTCCCTCTTCTTGAAAGGAATGTTTTCCACATTTAAGTATCTAGTTCAAAACTTTTATCACATGACTTCATGAATTATCTACTGAATAAAAATACTGAAATAAAGTGAAAGTGCCTTAATTCTAAAAAAGATATGCTACTTTAAACCAAGATCAAGACCTACCTCGGGAACATCAAAACCCACCATGAAAACAGTTAAGAGGAAGCAGAATACAAAACACTACTGCCTCACTGCTGAAAAGAATGACATCCTCCCTGCGAAAGTACCTTGCTGTCTTTTAATTACAGAGAAAGAGATACTTGTTATTTCCACACTGGAATGAACGCGCTGTGTATTTCATAGATTGTACATAGTGCGAAAGTCTGGACTGAATTTAAAGGTTAAAAAAAATTTGTATTGAGTTGAAAGTAAAACTGACAAATGTAACTAAGAGACCTTAAGATCCTAATTGTTTGACAGGGTCTAGAGTAACCATTCACTTTAAAAACAACAACAAAAAAAAATATAAATCCAAAAATGAACAAAATATCGAATCTCTCTCTAAAACATATTTAAATGAAGATTTATTCACAAGTCTCCAGCTTAAAATATTTCAACTTTCAGCATAATGAGCAAAAATAAATGGTAAAAGGTAGTCAGTTCCAGAATTATGCACAAACCTCCTTTTGATTTTCAAGATTCACTTTATGAATTGCCAAAAGAAAAGCACTTCGGGAAGGATATAAAAGAGGCTGTCAAAAGAAACATCCTAAGAAACCTCCTTCACATGAACAATCCTGTACTTGAAACAGTACATAAGAGTCACCTTTAAAGTAATGAGTATAAAAATAAATAATGTGCTAGGCACATTAAATCACTTTGAAGGTCAAATTATAACCTTCATAAAATGCATTAAAAAATCTCAATTATGGATTTTTTTTTAGTTTATACAGACAGAAAGAAAATGGATGAAAATGTATTGCAAAGTGTTCTGCTTGGGAACATCTGGATTATCTTTGACTTTTTCCCTTGAACATTGCAATTCACAGGCCACTGATTTCAGTCAGATTTGGCAGCTGCACTTTCATTAGCCTTTTTTAGGACTTGACAAGGCATCATTTATTCCTGTCATTTACTCTTCAGTTTTCAGATTCATTTTCTGGCTTCAGTGAGACAGAAACAAGTATTTTATTTCAGAAATACTTCTGGATGGAAGTGAACCCACACAGTTTTGCATTCCAATGGTCAAGCTTCAAAACAGACAGCATTACTGGGTTATAAATATGCTTTGTCATCTCAGTTATTCACAGAAGTTTCAGAGAACTAAAGAGGCACCAGCAAATTATTTCCTTTGTTTCAATTGGTGTTAACAATTGAGATTTTTATTTATAATCAATTCACATCTTAACTGCAATATAGTATTTTGCTTTTCTATTAAAACCATGGCTCTGTGAATCTGAAAAGGAGGAGAAATGTCAGTTGCCAAAGAAATAAAAATGGGACAGTAATGCTTCTGTGCCTGGCTGAAACACATATGCTGTTGTCTAGACACTACAATTTTGTAGTTGGAACAGTAAAATACTACAATTACATGGCATATTTGTAGTGTTGTCTGAGAAAATAAAGCATCTTAAAATCTGAAAGTGAAAATCACATAGGTAACTCCAAGTCAACTGTACATGTTTCAAACTCCCACTGTACACCAATCAGTTTATGAGGCCTGAGTAGACCTCATGCCTGAGGGTGCTGCCCAGTGGAGCATATCCATTCTTGGAAAGTTGACTAAAATTTGGCTCGACAAGAGGAAAACTAACATGGACATCACAAATTGTTTCATTTAAGAAATGGAGGAAAAGGGACTGAAGACTAATGTGAGCAATAGTCTTCGAAAATTTCAGAGAAACTGAGATCACTGAGTTATGATAACAGGAAAGTTCAAGCTGAGAAAGCAAGAAATAGCTGAGGAGAAATTGGGATGCTGTTCTAAAAGAGAAGCAAGATCAGCCTTCCCCAGGGTAATTTCCCTCTGTGATTCTAGGGCCCCAAGAATACCAACCAGAAAAATAACTTTCATCCCACAATAAAGCATTCAGATTCTGAAAGAGGGATCAGTAGATAAGATTTTCTGTTCTGTCCACCTCTGCCAGTAAGCTTCTATGATATAATGGGCAAAACTTTTTGCTTCTTGTGTTACTTCTTTTATTTCTTTGTTTTATTAATTTAGCTCTTATTTTCAAAGAGGAAAAGACTTTCTTATCCTTTCTTTTTTCACACAGAGAGAAATCTTTTAACTGAGGATCTACAGAAATAAAAATAAGCACACCAGTGACCCCATAAAATAAGTTTATTACCATATTGGTATAGCAAGTACTGAACATGGAATTTAATCATGGTTGACAACAACAAGCAGTCTGCATTTTCAAGTGGAAACAAGGATTATTCTTCATTCATATTTTTTTTGGCTCACAACTTACTCACTAGTTTTGGTTTAGTCTGGTTCATAGTACTGTAAGAACAAATATTCTGATAGTCCTACCAGTCTGGTTCATAACTGAATATTTATGGAAGGAATACATTAGTTGATGCTGGCATATTTCCAATTGAACATTACGAGGGATATTATAAAGACTCTAAAGCAACTGACTAAATACTGAAGCATAAAGAAATGCACAAGACCTGTTAAAACAACCATTAAAAAAAAAATAAGAAATTGTCTTTTGAGATAATATGCCTTCTGATCACAAGGTCTGTACGTGAAATGGAATTTGTTTCCTGTCCTATTCCTTCCAAAATGCTTTCTTTCAAAACACTTGAATTTTGATCTGCTTTTAAAAACACTGTATGACAGGAATCGTGGTAGATTACAACTGGATTGAAAACTAATAAACACAAGCACCACCTCCTTGGGGACCAAAGAAGACAGAATTGAGAAAGTAAGTTTAGAAGAAAGATAATTATAATATTTGAAGTTGCATAGTGATGAAACATGGTTGGAAGACAGAAAAGAGCTAATGTAAATCATTCTGTATGGCTTGAGAGAAAACTGACACTTGTCATAAGCAGATGAAATGAGAAAATAGCAAAGGATGTTATCTGGTAAACAAATACAATACAGACCTTTTAAAAGCTCATGTTTTGAAAAATGTCACTTCTGTGGCTGCCACAGAATGTTACTACGTAACAGACTGCAATACCCTGGAAGGAGTAAAAACTGCAAAGTAGCTGATGATGGAGGAACGGGCAGGAAGAATATATCAAAATAAAGAATCGGGTATGAGATAAGCATGTTCTTCAAACCATGGAAGACAAACTTCATGTGAAATTTGAGTGTCCTAAATATAGCTACATTTTTGCCATTGACTTTAGCTGGGAAAGGATTTCATTTTCTTAGGGTATCAGTGAAGACCTTGGTATAAACAATGCATAGGATACAATAGCAGTAAGTGTTGAGGACACAAAAATGTTTTAGCTGTCTTTTTCCATAGTAGACATTAACACACTGATTAAGAATCTGAATTATGGCAGCATTTTAAATTTAAAACACAGGAAAACATTGTGTACTTATGTTCCAAATAAACAAATGGTATCTAGAATCAAGCACACTATTTCCTCAACACACTTGGGAACATATGCAATTGTGTCCTTTTAGACATCTAACTACAGTTACACCATACATAATCATGTCTTCCCTGCTTTTTCTGGAGTGCAGAGTTCTGACACAGTTGTTGAGATCCTTCATTATGATTTGTTCAGAGAGAGCTCTCACAAAGAGCACTACAGCCTGTTTGAGTTAAGTGAGCATTCTCTCTACCTGGAGTTTTAAAAAAAGTCACACCAAGTTCTGCAGGGCTTGAATATCCAATGTGAGAAATAAAGATATTTTTAAAAAAGCTTTTAAACAACTTTTAAATAACTCAGCTGAGAAAGAAAAATATTTTTACAGTAATAAAAATACAGGAGTTATAATGAGGAACTAAACTATATATATATTGATATGAGAACTAAATTTTAAAATAGCTAGAATGGCTAAACATAGAAGAAAATTACACTTGCATCAAGTAAGATTTCTGTTTTTGTTTCAGTGTAGGATGGTTGTGTTCTTTTTGTTTCCCTAGACACTTCAAGCAGATGCTGCCTGTAAAAGTCTGACACATTTCAATACTAGCAACAGATCATGGTTCATAAACTTGCGCAATGAAGTTACCTTCTTGTAATTCAGAACATCCTCACCCAGCACTTTGTCTTATCACGCGAATAGTCTGATAAAAGGGAATCTGATATAATCTAAATTGTGAATGAAGAAACCTAGACATCGCATTGTGGCTAATTTAACAAATCTAAACTGCATAAAGTCAAACTTCTTTACAGAAAGGGTTGTTAAGCACTGGAACAGGCTCCCCAGGGAGGTGATTGAGACACCATCCCTGAATGTGTTTAAAAACCCTTTGGATGTGGTGCTCACGGACATGATTTAGTGGTGGGTTGTTAGAGTTAGAGTAGCATGGTTAGGTTGTGGTTGGACTTGATGATCTTTAAGGTCTTTTCCAACCTGAGCAATTCTATGATTCTACTTTAGTCAGACAAATAGAAAGATATAAGATGTTACATCTACTTTTATCTAATAGTCTCAGAGATCGTGGCTACTGGATGCCAAAGCACAGATCTCAACTCTCTCGAGAGAAGTTCCTGCCCTCCTCAAGACTACTAAAGTGAGGTTTTCACAGAAAAAAAAGATAAGCACTGCTCTTCCAAATGCACAAGAGTTGCTTCCATTCAAGTTCCCCCTCCTCACACAGACATATCTTATTTCTCCCCTTCACCATGTGCCTGATTTTGCAGCCACAGTCTAAGACGATATCTCCTACAATTACGCAAGAGAAGAGAGCACCATGTCCTCCCTTCAAGAAATGTTTAAGATGGTATTGGAGCTAGGCTGTTGGGCAAAAGCTAAGCTTATCAGTTCTCTACTACATACATCATTTGCACTCCAGCTATACTTACAGAGACTCCCAGTTCCAAGGCCAAACTAGACTGGCATCACCATCTGTGACTTATTCCGTATCATGTGGTACATGTAAATATTTTTTGCACTAAATCCAGCAGTCTGACCAAAAAAGAGTATTTTTTTGAACAAACATATTTCACCTCAGTTTTATGATCACAAGAAAAGGAAAGTCAGCTCATTCATCAGAATATTCACTCTTGCTAAAATACTTCTGTGGGGATACAAGAATGACTATTCAGAGCAGAAACTATGGAGCAAGATAAATGGCATGAGAAAGCAAGGCTGAGAACCAAGGACATCTCCAGAAAAGAAAAGCAAAAGGAACATCTCATGGCTCTGACTGGATAAACGTCTGCATGTACGGTTAAGGAGTGTTTGTGGAATGTTTTGTTGACATGTAAAGGCAGATGGGAAGGCTAAAAGAGGAGACTTGTTAATGTATATAAGGGATGTGAGAACCTGTAATAAACGATTTAGATCATTCACATCTGAGTCCATGCCTGGATGCCACATACTACCATAAGTAAACATATATTTCCCATTTAAATTGTTCTAAATATAGCTTCCAGTCATTTGATCTCATCACTCACTTGCCAAGTACATTTAAGTATCAATATTAAATACCTCTACACTGGAGAAAACAAGAGCTATGTTCTAGTTGCCTCTGACTTTCTCTTAGATATAATTTTTTTCAATATAACTATATAAATTTTTCAATATAACAAACATAAGAATTCTCTTCAATAACCATGACTTTCCCGGAAAATTCACTTGATTTTGATCAGTTTTACCAAAACCTTTTCCTATCTTCTCAGAGAATTTTTTTTTTCATCATTTGCCCACCCTCAATGTTATTTTTTAAGGGTTACTAACGACACCAGAAAAATTAGCCCAATGATTGCCTCATTCAGACCTGACAAATAAATGAAGTATCCTGCTCTCAGATTTCCTGCTACATATCAGGATGGATGAAGTGAATCTTTCTACCACAGCACAGACTAATGCCAGTTGGAAATGACCTTGGGAGGTCTCTAGTCCAACAGCAGTGAGATCAGAAGCAGCAGTGAGATCAGATGAGGTTGCCTAAGACTTGCAGTCAGTTCTTCACACTGGGAATTCACTGCCAGTCAATTATCTCCATATAAATACTGATGGTACCACAGGGCCAGACAAACGTACCAATTCACTATGCCATTCTTTATCACTTTCCTCCTCCTTTTTCCATTTTCTCCTTTTCCTGCCTGCTATTTTTTCATGCAACACTACTGTGACCTTTGTATACACAGCATTCAACAGTCATTTAGTCTGACTATATTTCAGTGCGTTCATATGTAAAACATGGTCCCCCTGCACAGAATGTAGTACTTGATGTCTTGCCTTGGAGTTATTCTTGGCCTCACAACAGTTGGGAAAGCTTGCAGCTCCTGGAAGGATTCTTGAGAGAAGCTGCAACACAACTATAATCCGAGTGGCCTTTCATTAGCATAAAATAAATCCACAGAAATCATTATTAACTCTCTGAATACCAGTTATCAAGATTTATAACCAATGTCTACTTCAATAAATATTTCCTTAAAATTGTTTATGAGTTCTAACTTATGATTGCACCTGCCATAGGAAAGAAACATAAGACATTAACTATTAATAGTAAATGTGTAGATATGCCTAATGCCTTATTACTGTACTAGTCATAAGTAACGATTAAATATACTCCTTAGAATTTGAACATTAATCAAACTGAAAACTGAAACAAGCAAATCAATATCTTTCCAAGGCACAGCTCATTTTCACCAAATATGTCTGCATTCTACACGATTATTTGTTATTGCATGTTTCTGGAAAATATTACAAAAATAAAAGAACAATTATACATTTGTTACAATCCTAAAGATAATTACAACCACGTTAGACTATGACTAGTATCTAAAAAGTTCAGCCTCCATTTTCTTCTGCTTTTATCATCAGTGAATTAATTCCATTACAAATACAAACATCAATATTCTATTTCTGAGGAAGGCATCTGTTTTTTAATTACATCCAATGAAAGGCTTTGGTACTGTGAAAAGTGTGAGGTGACTTATTCTCTCTGCAATACCAAAGTATGTGAGAGGATTATCTTTTTTCAAGCAAAAATCTAATTTAATTCTTTTCATTCATTGCAAGCAATGTCAGCTAATGAATTCCAACACTAACCATAGGCTAGTGGTCTGAAACATCATTTCACTTCTTCAGGATTGCACTCAAAACACTAACAGAATTGTATTATCTTCCTTGAAACAATGAGTTCTAGCTTGTATCTCTAACACACAAGCATGGCACGTTGCTGGTATACTGATGGCCCTTCAAAATCATAAGCTGACTACACAATAACTCATGAGAAAACGAGCGTGTGTTTTATGTGAACAGCAATGTAAGGATAAACATGTATTTAAGAAAAAAAGGTAATACAGATACAGGTTGGGCAAAGAATGGCTTGAGCGCAGCCCTGAGGAGAAGGATTTGGGAGTTTTGATTGATGAAAGATTCAACATGAGCCGGGAATGTGCGCTTACAGCCCAGAAGGCCAACTGTATCCTGGGATGCATCAAGAGAAGTGTGACCAGCAGGTTGAGGGAGGTGATTCTGCCTCTTTACTCTGCTTTCATCAGACCCCACCTAGAGTACTTCATCCAGTTCTGGAGCCCCCAGTGCAAGAAGGATACGGAGTCGTTGGAGCAGGGGCCAAAAGATTATCAGAGGGCTGGAGCACCTCCCCTACGAGGGCTGGCTGAGAGAGCTGGGGCTCTTCAGCCTCGACAAGAGAAGGCTCCAAGGAGACCTTACAGTGGCCTTCCAGTACTTGAAGGGGGCCTACAGGAAAGCTGAGGGGAACTTCTTATAAGGGCATGTAGCAACAGGACGAGGGGAAACGGTTTTAAACTGGAAGAGTGTAGACTAGATATCAGGAAGAAATTATTTACTGTGAGGGCAGTGAGACACTGGAACAGGTTGCCCAGTGAGGCTGTGAATGCCCCCTCCCTGGAAGAATTCAGTGCCAGGCTGGTTGGGACTTTGAGCAACCTGGTTTAGTGGGAGGTGCCCCTGCCTACAGCAGGGGGGTTGGAACCAGGTGATCTTAAAGGTCCCTTCCAACCCAAACCATTCTACAATTCTATCAAATATTTGACAGAAATATCACAGGTAAGATATGGAACTTAAATCTATACATATACTTCTAAGTTGCTATTTGATGTGGATTTAACCTGAGATTGTGATCCACTGTTAAACTAAAAACTGAAAGGCAAGTTTTTTGCATCTTGTCCTTTAGTCTCCATGAATGACTGATAAAGATTACCAGTTCTTACTAGTAAAATGCTTCTCTCTAAAATTGAATGAGACAAAGATAAGAGATGCTGCCTGAACATTGTCGGCATTACGGCTCCAACCCTACACATTCTTGCCCACCTTATTGCAATTATAAATGGGACTGTAACTTTTTCCACTATAGAACAAAGTTTTAATTCAAATCTTATATTCCACAAGGCCCACTGCAGCAAACAAAAAAACACAACCTCTCTGAAGTAAGCACGAAGTCACGCTAGGCTGTTCCTCAAGCAGCACTGACTGCAAGTCTCTTGTGAACGTCAGTTTTACTGCAAACCTTCCTAGAGGAAGTTTGATGTCAGAACATCATCTGTGCTCAACTGTGGATGAACACCATCCCTAAAAACAATGTAGGGCAATTTGTGAGCTATATGTACAGTTGCAATACTCGGTACTTGTTCTCAACAACAGGAATTCAATGTTATCCTTCTTTCCAGTATTCACAGAGTTTAACACTCTAATGAAGGCTTCATTTGCCTGCAGCTGTTTCAAAGGAGGTGGGGGGGGAGAGGGCAATGATTCGAGTTTACACAATTTAAATCCTGATGGACCATTTTGAAAGGGAAACATAATGCAATTTTAACAGACTGAACAAACTCTAAACAGTCTGCTTCATGCATGCTCACTTAATACTGAGCAAAGACATTCTTAAAATTTTGAGCAGGGAAATCTGCTCTGGTTACCTTGGTGATAAACTAAAGACAAAAATTGCACATAATTGTTGCTGATGTCACTGCTCTCAATTGTTTCCAAGGTTACAGAGCATCTCAAATAATTGTGATGTTTCAAGACTGTACTGAAAGCCCATTTTCTGTTCTCAGTAAATTGTTTAGTGCTGCAGGTAATCTATCTGAACCTTATCTAATAAGGCATCAGCAGCATCTCAGCAACCTCTAGTAATGATGCAGATTTATATGCTGAAAGCAAAGCTACCTTGTTCTTTACTGAGCAATATGAGTCCTGGATTATCTCAATTATTTTTAGCCTAAGAATCTATTTCCATAACAAAGTATATTAATCAATCATATAAAAATATCTGAACAGTAAATGTTTTACTGCAAAGCAATATTACATGTGAATTATCTACCTGGAAGGAAGCTGTTCTCTTGGCTGAATAGTGGAAAATTGGCTGTTAACTATTTATAACTGACTGATTTTCTCACTGTCTTCAAACTCATTTTAAATGCAGAGCACAAGTACTTCCCTGCACTAAAAAAAACTTCAGCCAGGCTAGACTTTCTTTATTACAATCTCTAGCTTACCATGCACCATAGCAAGAACCTCCTTAAAATCAGTTATCATTGTATGTTGGATTAATGTCTTGCCCTTGCAGTATTACTGCCTCAGAAATACCACAGGCAGTGCTGCTATCTACTGTACATCCATGTAAATTTTCAAGGAATTGAGAGAAGTTTCAAAAACACATAAAAACAATGTATTTTTCATTTATGCAATTTAAGCAAAGTTTTGCTGCTAATTCTATCCCATAAATCTAAGTAAACCACATTTGAAATCCTCACTTCTCCTGAAGGAGACAACAGTTAGTCAGTGGCCAACTACCACCTCTCCTTGTGCTGGATGGGCCTTTCGTCACTTGACTGTGCTCAGACTGCAGGGCTTGACCTTGTCAGCATGAAGTTTTCCACTAGAGCAAAACAAAATGGCACTTACTATATCTTAGCCGTCTGCTATTACTTATGCAGTGGATTTTGAAAAGTAGTAATTTACTTTAGAAACTGGTTGACTAAAGCAGTTTATGTGCATTTAATGCATGAAATGAACAGCATATGGAGTCACTAAAAACATCTGCTAGGCATTTCATCTTCTACCTAGAGCTCTGAGAGGGTTAGAGTGCAGCACTGAGAATAGAACAGAATACCAGAGGTTATTCTTCTATTGCTCAGAAAACAGCTGAGAGCAGGGCATGTTTATTTTCATGATTATTCATTTGCATTTCTCAGTGAAATGCTACACATGATTTAGTTCTTCTGAGTGTAATTCCCAAGAATGTTCTAGGAACAAATATACTAACAGGAATGTTTGCTTAAATAGCCTGTTTTAAATGAGTGTTGAAGAATATAAATATAAAACAACACCCTTCTTTTTGTAATTGCCTGTATTCACCAGAAAGCCAGTTGGAGGAGAGACTCTTAACCAATCACAAAGCATCAACTACTATGCAGGCAAAGTCCTCTCTAACAGTTGAAATAGTAAATGCTTACAACAAGCTATTCAACAAGCTACAGAGCATGAATCACTTGCTGAAATTAGGCTTAGTTTCAGCTGGGATGGAATTGTTTTCTTCAGTGTCTTGTTTGATGCTATGTTTTGGTTCTAGGAGAAAAGCGATGTTGATAACACACCAATGTTTATAGTTACTGCTAAACAGCGTTGTAGAGAGCTAAGGCCATTCCAGTTTCTCAACTAATAGTAACAAAGGGCTGGGAGGGGACAGAAACAGGACAGCTGACTTAAACTGGCCAAAGCAATATTTCATATGCTATGACATGATGTGGAAGGAGAGTTTTGAAGGAGATGGGAGTTCATCTCTCTCTCTCTTCAGCTGCTTAGCAGACTAGCTGGGCATCAGTCAGCAGGAGGTAAGCAATTGCATGTGCATCATTTTTATATATATTCATATATATTTGTTGTAATTATTATCCTTTGCTCCATCTTAGTAAATAGTTTTTATCTCAACCCACAAATTCTACTAAGTATTTTTTTCCTTTCAATTCTCTCCTCGCATCCCACTGGGAAGGAGAGGAGTGAGCGAATGACTGTGTGGTGCTTAGCCACCTGCTACGTTAAACCACAACAGCTACAATACGTCTGAACAAAAAATGCATCTGCAAAATCAAATTCTATTTGTATACAATTTATGAATAGGAATAGAAAGACAAAATCAATGAGATGACAGACACAACTATATAACTGTTCATGTGTTAACTAAATAGCTTAGGAAAGAGTGGAGAGAAATTGCACCAAGATAATTTAATTCTAGGGCTGATTCTCCACTATCTCATGTAGTATACAGAAAGTGTTTATTATAGTTTACCACTTTTTCAAATATATTAAAATGATATAAGGTAATGAGGAACAGACCTCATTTTGCTATGATGTCTGTTAAGTGCATACTCTTCCTTTTTTAGACGTATTGCCAGGCTTCAAAGACTATCTATCCATATATTTGATACAATCTTAGACACAAACAACTTTCTCTGCTTTTTAGGCACAGATGATATAATGAAGATAACACTACTACCAGCCACTCATTACTCATTTTAACCCTGACACAAATCTGATTTGATATTACCCACTGATATTACCTAAAATATAGGATCTTTGCAACATGGTCTAAAATTTTCATTTTGGACTGCTATGTATACATACCCTTTCCAGAGCACAACGTACAGCAGTTATCTCCTCTTTGCCACATTACTTTTCATGTCCATTAATCTTCTTTTCAAAATTTCAAATTACTTCTACCTTATGAGATAGTATTGGTAGGATGTAATACTTCTCAAGATAGCATGATTTGAAATATTTATGGGTCTATTTTACTTTAAAAAGCTCAGATCTAATGACATTTGACAATCTCTGTACTTTGTAATATTTTGCCAAAACAGACACACCTAAGTAATGGCAGCAGATGGAATAGGCTAAAAGTATCAATTCCCAAATTACTAACTTTGCTAGGCCACATTCCCTTCATAATTTAGGCCCTTCTGTTGGAGATTTGAGAATATATTTCTAGACAGATGACATGTTAACAGAACTGTTTCATGGTTCAGTGTCTTCTCAGTATGATTTATCTCCATCTGTAGGCACTGGAGGTCCCTTTTCAGGAGATTTATGATTTAGATCCAAGAATTCATTTTGATGAGGGATAATGTGTGCGTCATTGCAAAACAGAACATTAACATTTGCTATAAGATAATGTTTCCTTTCTTATCAGCAGTTTTAAGAATAAAACTCATGCATGTGGTGTCACAACTGTTTCTAAAACAATGCACATTCGAATAATAAGATGAATGAGAAAGGTTTCTAAAATTCTGAATTTCTAAGATTGACATTAGTTGATCAGTAATTATCCTTTTTGCGTTCAAATCCACTTTATTCAAACAGAACTTAAGTCCAAAAGTCTAGTGTCTAATGAAATATCTCACTTAAAATTTAACTGATGTTTTCTTCTTCATTTCAATTTTGGTGTCCGATATTTCTTTCGGACACTGTACTCTCTGTAGGACAAGAAATAGGAAAACACTTCAGCACCCAGCCAACAGCTCAGGCCATAGTACCAAAGATATGAAGTTGAAACTTCACATCTTAAAAAAAAAAATGCAGTATTTTCAGAAGTGCTCATCATTCAGCATCTACTATGAAGTAATGGTCAGATTTTCTGGGAAGTGGAGCACAGAGGAGAAACCTGTGTTTCATGCCTGAATTGAGACACTCAGTAAACTCTGAGTGCTGACCTGCCCTATGAAATACAACTCTTTTTCTTCTTAGATAAATTAAATCTCTAATAGTATTTTCTTACGCTGAACTCAATGAAAAGAAACCTTTTTTATTGTTCTGCTCAAACAGGTTTTTGGTAGTTGCAAGACAGAGTTCTAGACATGAGTGAGAAACAGTGTATGTGTGTCTCTCATCTAGGACAAGGATCAACACTGTCAGGTCATCAATGCACTTTTGTTGCTCACTTCACACTGCACACACAGTTAGTAGTTCCAGTTTAAACTAGAAAATAAAGGACAGAAAACAACACATCTCTTTGCAGCCTTTCTCCCAGCAGCACTCTATGATGTATCCACAGACATGCTCCTTTGCAGACCTCATCATCCCATGGGTCTTTGTCCATCCACGGATCAAGTTACAGAATTGAGACAGGGACCTGTGTTAGCTGGAGGTGAGAAGTTACAGATGTCTTAGGTCTTAGAATAAAGATTTAATTCCTGAACAGAGTTTCCTGAGGATTGAAATTTTTACAATGCTTTGCTGAGTATTTTATTTTCTAAAGCATTGTCACTGACCATTCTTCTGTGGTTCTAACAGCTGTGCAGAAAAGAATAGAGAACTGTAATTTGTTACCTAGTGGAAGAACATTTAGTCTTCGTAACTAGTACCACCTGAATTTAATACATTATTTGCTTCTTATTTAGAGAATGCATATAGCGTATGATGTTTGATTACTGTTATTTTTTCCAATTTTCTTGCTTGAAGTAGTACGAGAAAACCATAAAAGCCTAATTCTGTATTATCTGCTAACATGAACTGAGAATGTGTCTCCAAAGACTTTGGGGGCATATAACTGCTGAGACAGAGTACGAAATCATTAATTCACTGGTTGATTCAAACCCTCTAAAGTCAAAGACTCACAGGCTCCAGCATAATTTATTTAAATAAAAGTCTAGCTCCATAACTCCAGAAGTTGATAATCAATGCCAAGGCTAGTGGCACAACTACTGGCTGTCTCTAGAAAAAACAACTAGAATTGACAGAAACTTAACTACTATAGTTCCCTATTTGCGAATGGAACAATTCTGTGGAAACACACAGATTTCTGTATCTAGCTTTGGAACTTCACCATTATTAACATTTTAAAGATTATTAACTCTTTGTCAATAAAAGTTGTAAGCTATTAAAATTTTCTTGCTGATGCAAGAAATCATCAGCATAAAAATTAGACCAGTTTAGCATGCAGAGGTTAATAGAAACATATGGATCTGTTGTAGTCAAGAATAGAAGGGAACAAGTAAATTTTCAGATAACTCCACCTGAGTAATGTCCAAGTGTCATTTACTGTGAATGGCAATGTCACCTCTTCTCCAAAGTCAAGTCAAATCAGTCCAATCATTAAAAAAAATGAGGGAGAACACATACGGAAATCAGATATATGCAGTAGGTCAATAACACACGACACTTATTGCTCGTTATTCTCAGTAGCTTTCTATGCTTTCAGACAAATTGGAACTTGACTGTAGGGTACCACAGTCACAGCATAACTGTGCAACATGCTGTGCTGTCATTTTGTTTTAGTATATTTAGTACATTAGTACATTGAACAATAGCTGAAACCTGATTTGCTATTTCACATCACACTACAAGAAACCACAGCTGAAAGAGGAGCAGTTATGAACTAATTAAATTGTATACGTCTCTGTCAGAAACTAGAGTGTGAGTACATATATAAGGCTGGAGTTACATCAAATTATATCACTTCCTGTCCCAGGTCAGGAAACAACATCCAGAATCAGAACTGTGCACCTTAATATTCAGCACCATTGAACTCCAACATCTACATGGCTTGAACGGCAAATTATAGCTGTGACATAACTTCAGAAACTGATAGGCTCCTGCTAGTGGCCGAAATCCAGGTGAAAGCAAAGACAAGCTGAACCAGTTCTCCATGC
Organism: Numida meleagris; assembly: GCF_002078875.1. Taxonomy (NCBI): domain Eukaryota; kingdom Metazoa; phylum Chordata; class Aves; order Galliformes; family Numididae; genus Numida; species Numida meleagris. The sequence goes on from NC_034413.1 coordinate 52,478,050, forward strand.
TCACTATATCCATGAGGCGCAGTAAGCTCCAGTTATCACTTGAAAGCAGTGTTATCACCACTCATGAACTCACAGTAATCAGATGAACCAGCCCTTCCCCTATCTCAGTAGATATGCAGACGTATGGTTTGATCTAAACCTTTGCTGGAGCAGAGCTTACTGTACGGTGAGCTCTGACAGGCACCCTCATGATCATGAGGAGGCAGGTACTACTGGTTACTACCACTCAGATGAAATCTGTTCAGGTTGTGTGAACATTCTACCACTCACTTACTCCACCATAATCTAAGCTGTTTGACTGCAGGGATCAGCAGAGCAATTTTAAGACACAAGATATGCTAGGCACAGCACAAATGCCTCTGAAAGTTCAACAACTGTTTGTCTCACTTAAGAAGCTCACGGAGTTCAGAGTCTAACTGCAGTGTCACTGAGCTAAAAACTAGGGCTGAGCAGTTTGGATCAAAATTATGATGCAGAAAAAGTCTTGGGCAAGAAGTTGAGAGGCAAGGACTTGTAGCTGGTAAAATAAACAAAAAATAGCAGGATTCCTTCTCTTTTGTTTGGATCTTAGAGTGACACTAAGTCATGTGGAGAGAGGAAATAGGAATCAGCAGACTCCTTCCTATTTTAAGGCTGACAAAGTTTATCAAATAGAGCAAGAGGAACACACAAAAACAAAAGGAGGGAATTCTTCAAATAAAATAGAGCTAAACTGTAGACTTCCTTGCTACTATACGTTATAGTAGATAGGAGTTTGTATTGAATAAATTTAGAGATGAGAAACTCACTCTGAGATACTATCTGACTGAAATGATCAAGAGCGTAACATTGGCATATACAGCTTCAAACACAGACATTATGAAAGCAGAAAGTGAAAAGATGCCAGATCCCCAAACTTAGAGGATTTTGTATTGAACAATCTTGACAGTTCAGCTGCAATATAGTAGATTACTTCTAAAATATCAAATCACAGTGAGAGAGGAATGCATCTTTTGGTTGAATTTACTCAAACAACTACCAGGAGAGAAGCTCTATTGCACAGCAATAGCTCACAGAACACAGAACATAGGGAAACCCCTTGTTGCAAAAAATATTATAAAAGACCACTACATTTCTATTTAGTAAGTGTACCCATTATTTATTTCTCCAAAATAGACACTTTATCTTGGTTTTGCTAAATCATACAGAGATGCAACAGCAAATATGGAAAGAGAAAAACTACACACAGAAATCAAAGCCTCCACATGTCTTATTCTATCATCCTTATTGCTTGCTGTTCTGTATACTATTGACGTGACTTCTGTTCTCTTAAACTGTTTTGAGCACTGATAAAATTTATAGATATTGCTTCAGTATGCTGAAGCCTCTCTTGCTTCCCTAATTGCCAGGATCTGTTTTACACTTGTGCAAAGGCAACAAGATGAACTGCTGCTTCAGTATGAATAATTTTGCAAAGAGTGGTGGCAGTTCACGTCTGGGCTGGGGAGAAGGAGATAACTATATGATGCAGAACCTAGCACAACTGCATCTGCATATAAATAGACTTAATCAGAAATGCAAATTGCAATCAGAAGAAATTGTAAAAGCCTATGATAACTGAGCAGATAAGAAAAGGTCAAACTCTTGTATAGCTGAAAGTTTTAAACTGTTATCAGCCAGTGGAGATTCCTTTTTTACGAACCAAATGTTGAAAAGACAAATATACGCCATTCCATAATCAATGCCATACAAGTTCTTGACACATTTTTCCTATTATTACAACATTTCTGTTGTTAAACCCTATTTCACACTGTCAGTCTCAACTTACTCAGGAAGTGTCAATGAAATGAAAACAAAATGAAACCAGAAATAGTCAGCATGAAGTAACACAGTTAATTTACAAGAGAACACATGGAAGTAATTTCTATTTCCATTTCATTTCCATGTGTGAAGATCTTGATTGTCTTAACATCCTCAAGTAAATGAAAAACTAAATGACAACTACTGTTTGCTGAAACTGTTTCATAACACTGTCAAAATTGTGTATTTTTCTTCTGCAGTAAAAGCAGCCTAAGACTCTACAGGAATAACACTGACAAATGTTATTTAACAGTTTCAAATGTTGGCTTCTTCCTTTTTTGAAACAAATGGTTTTTACAAATAGTAACTAAGACAAATTCATTTGAATGGAGGTACCTAGATATTATGTGATTTTACATTCTAAGATGAGAATAAAATAAATATGTAATTGCGTACCATTTCAAGAAGAAAAAACTTTTTTTTTTTTTAAGAAGCCAGGCTGACAAAAGAAGTCTTAACATTACACCTTTTTGACGTGATTTACTATAATAAATTCTTAGGATTTGAATCACAAACATTTATCTAATGCTTCTTTCACATTTGACTAGAGCTTCAGAACAAACTGGTGAGCAAAGAGAGCCATCTAGTGTCATACCTTGGAATTTTAAAAAGAGTTTTCACTGGATGCATGTCAAATAAAGGAGGGTCTCCATCCCCTAGCTCAATAGCTGTTATCCCCAAAGACCATACGTCACATCGAGCATCATACGAGTAGTCGTATTGCTGTTCACAAGCAATGACCTATCAGAAAAGAAAACAAAAAAATGCATTAACCTAATGCATAATTCAGGCCATCCTAGTGTGACACAAAAGTATTTTTTTGAGTCATGCCTAAAATCCTAATTAACTCTCAAATTCATATCCTTGGGTATACAACTCATAATCCCATTGGTAAATATCCCACAAAATTTATCAGTAAATTAGAACTTCTTTTAGTTTTTTTTTAAATTAATTAAGCTCCAAGGAATGCTTCAAATATCTAAACAAAGAAAGCTGCTTTACTAAATTCTGTTCTTGAACACACTTCCTACAGAAACGAGTGCAAAGGCAGAGAATCCTTATTTATTTATTACTCCTGTTTTACTTCTAAATTCTCTGTTAAGGCATCAGTTTAGGGCACTGCTTTGTAGAAGTACCAACCTGCAAGTCAGCATCCCAGGTAGCTGCTGGCAAAGTCACTTACAGTCTGATGTAAGGAAACCTTTCCTGCAGAAGATTCTGATTACACTTCAACCTCTAAAATACATTTTTTTCCTCCAGAATCTCACTTCACAGGCATGCTACTGGCTCTATTCAACAGGCCCATATAATCTGTCCATCTCTTACTCTGGAATTCATGACCTCATCACTTACTTTATCAGAAAATACAGGTGTTGTACATACTATCCAAAATACTGCAGAAATAGATACGATTTAGGGGGGCAGCTGGTCACTAGTTATTTCCTTTTTTTTTCCCCCTCAACAGAATGTTTTGAATGAAAACTCTAAAATATTTCTTAGTTCTTCAAAGAGTTCATTATAACCTTGGCCTCATTTCAAAGATTCCTCATCTCTTGAAAAAGATGCAGTAGACAGATTGTATGCAACTCATACAGCTTTAAACCATCACTCTTATTTCAGAAGCCTATATGATAATTTCATTTCCTTATACCCAACCTTAAAGGGAAGGAAAGAAACGACTTACAAGCCTTTACAACAAATTTCAATGTGAAGAACCACCACCAGATGATTTGTTCTAAGGGGCTGCACTTGGCATCAGCTGGAATTTCCCCCAGTGCAGTTTTCCTCACAGGTTGAAAGGGACACTTGTGTTTCTTTATTATGTTTGTTTCTTTATACAGTTTCCAAAACATCTATATACTAATGGACACTTTTTCAATAAAAAACAAACAAACAAACATGCAAGTCAGCTTCCAAGGTCATGACTCAGAGAAAGCTGGAAGTGGCTTATCTATAGTTGCTTAATGATATGTGCTGTGGTCTCCTTCCCTCTTAATACAGGAAAAATATTTATCTGCTTGGTTGAAAGACTGCTGAAGCCCATCTCCTAACAGTGACTATCTCAGAAGTTCCCAGGTTCTCACCATTGTGCTGAGTCCTTTGCAAATATTTGGATATTTGTTCTCCAACTTTATGAAGCAGATGAATATATTTTCATTTTCAAGGGAAAAAGCATCTGCTCAAGGTCACACTGTATATCAGCAGCAAGACTAAAAGCACAGCTGAGGTCTCCCACAATCAAAGACACCATCACCTTTTACTCTGTAAGCACATCTAAATAGCTTCTAACTACAGGCCAATGGCAAAACTTGCTGGTGAAGGGATGGTATACTGGCTAGTTGAAAAAAGAAAAAAAAGAAGTTGTTGAGCTTCTCTCAGCTTCACAGTGTATTACCTACCAAGCAAAGAAAAAGGAATGAATAAAGCTTCTCTAGACGCCCTGTGTTTCACCACTAACAGCTACAGATTCGGTAAATATGGTACAAGGAGGTAAAATACTGGCACTCTCACCCAGGGGAATTAAACACTGTCAGTTTGTCCTCTATTCTAACATCAGAGCCTGAAGGGATTCTTTTAGAAAAATATTCCGCTTAATCTGCATTCTTTTTGTTTCCAAAATTCACCAATGGACCTTATTACCAAGTATATTTTAGGCAGTTTGACTGTAGTGAGATCAGCTTCAGAGAAAATGTACAAAATGAGCTGCTTTTCTGACACTGAATATGCAGCATATACATTACTTCAGTGATCACTTTGTTTTGAAATAAGCTTTATATTTTAGTGGAACATATTATTAGAATCTCACAATCTTATGCACCACTAATAGAAGCACCAATAAATAGCACCAATTTCAATTTTCCAAGCAGGAGTCTGACTATGGCTTTTTCCTTGATGAACGGTGTATATAGATGATTTGCTTTATATACTGGCTAGCAGAAAACTCTGCCTCAAAATTTAAAGAAATAGCTCTCTCAGTCATAGTTTACAAGCTAAGTCCTTGGGAATGCTCCAGTTCTGTCTTGTCTTGAAAACTGGAACTCCCTGCAGAGCAAAAATCTCTGAAAGCCAGATTAAAAAAATCCCATTGATTCACCCTTTATTATGCTCCTGTCTCTACAGAGAACCCAAAGGTACTTATTTTGGGGAATATCTGTCCTTTTCAGTCAGAATTCTGGAGATAAAACTGCCTCTCAGCTTCTAAAGCTCTTCTGATTCCTGCTCTGCATGGTCCAGAAGAAATTATCCGAAACTGAAGAACATGCTACTTCCTTTCTCAACCTTATGCAAAGACATCATCACATCTGTACCTGTTTTGTACCCAGTAAAATCCCCCCATGCTGGTAAAAGCCAAAAAGAGGAGGCAGTTTGCTTCCCAAACATCAGGGGACGATGTAGTTAATCTTGAGATTTGGCAATGAATGTCATAGGAACAAGCACCAAGTCTTTCACTTCAGCATTGGCTGTTTACATGCACGCCGTAGCCCAGGTTGCTAAGGAGACGGACTTTTTGTACTAGTTGTAATTTCATCGTGGTTTCCCGCCCAGTTATACTGCATTAGGACAGAAAACACCTTACTGTCACACAGAGGAACAGGCAATGTGATGGTACTTGTCAACACCATTTGTGTAGAGGGTCACAGTGGGAGAGGGTAAGGTGGGGGCGATTCACTGGCCTGGCAAAAACAGCACATAAATCAGTCACACTAACTGGAGGGCATTTAGAGAAGCCAGGGATTAGGCATTCTGTGCAATTTATAACTTCTACAGAATCATAGCACTTCACAGAACACAAGATGATTCACTCCCTGACAAAAAGATTTTGTACTCAAGGATATAATGCTACTTGTTCTGAAATCAATGCAAAGATTTCTCTAAACTTCAGCATGTACATAAATAGATCACAGGTGGATATAAAAGAAGGAAAACACAGTACAGAGCACTAGCTGTTATTTATACATTGGACGTACTGCTTCAATCAGAAAGTAAGATCTACGTATGTTTAGCAGAAGCAAAAATACATCAAACCCTTCAAAGCTTACCTGGAATTATTAGAAGTGAACTTACTTCCATTTTGTCTCTGTACAGACAATGCATGTACGAAACACAGCTGCAAGCACGCATGGTACAACAGACTGGTAATAACAGTACAAATCTGCTACCTGGAGACAATCCCTACACAATTAGCACTGGTGGTGACCCACAAGCAGAAACGAGTCTGTAGTTTGAATGTTGATGCTCCTGAAGAAAAGCAGCGCTGTACTCAGCTGCCGTAGCTAACTAAGCAGATTATGAGGTGTGTGAGCACAATACTGAAGGCAGAGCACTGCGTATGAAAAATAAACATGGAACAAAATTCTTACCCTTGCTGCAAGGAGAACAAAACTGCTAACTATGCAAGTGGAAATAAATCAGCTAAATTTCTGTGTTCCATATGACACTATGTAATCCAACCTAATTTATATAGCTAGTAAATATAAAATTAAATATTGATAGAATATGATATGCATAGATATGCATCAAAAAACAAAACAAACAAAAAAACACCGAGGGTACTGAATTATCCAGACCAAATTTAATGCATATGTATTTAGAGTATATATAACGCAAGTATCTTTGTACACATGCACATTCACACAATTAAAATAAGCAAATTTACGGCTGAAATTGCTTCTGTATTCCGCCATTTTTCATTTGGATTTTGGTTCCTTATTTATGATTATCATTCAAATTTTTTCTATGAGGTATCAGAAAATGGTTATATTGTTAACATTACCAAAATAAAAAGTAATGAATAGTTTTATAATTGGCATTACTAATTGTTTCAATTAACACTGATTCACTGAAATTAAATATATATCAAGTAGTCAATTGTATTTTAACAGCTATGAATTTAAAAAGCGTGTTTTTATTTTTACCTCAGCCCAGTGAAATGTACCTGTTAGACCATTAGACTGCCCTAACAGAAGGGTACATTCATGGGGAAAAGGAGTACCTCTTATTAGACCAGTGGATACAGTGGGGAAAAAAGATAACCTTTTGAGCACACACGTGTTTTGCTTTATACCATGGACTCTTCCTGGCTTCAGCAGGGCCAATAGTAGTATCATTGACACATTGTATTACCAGAGGACAGAACCTGGACCTACACAGATTTGGAAATGGTGTTGCATGAAGTAACAGAAAACAGGCAACTCCAGCCTTGTACATAAATATGTTTACTGTACAAATCTCAGTGCAGGAAGCACTAATATTTTCTCTCTCACTTTTATTTATTTTAAACTACAGAGAAGTTTCACAAGTCTTCCACATCTGCTGTTTAGGTTAGAACAAACAAACATCTCCAGCCACTCCACATTTCTTCACAAGATCATGGCCACGCCACCAAGGTAACTGCCCAGGTGCCGATCTTCCCTCTGGCTGCCACCCCCTGTTTCAAGCCCCTTCTGCCATGCCACCTCCTGAGGATGTCTGTAGCTCTCCCAGAGGCAAAGGAGGCAGTGGTGCACTCTGCCAGACCCCTCTCTGTGGGGAGAGCTCACTGATGCTGTTCTGCTGCACACTCTGCCTTTCATATGCCATCACCTTTAAAGAAACCTCTTTGTATTTCAAAATTTACTTTCTGAATTCTATTGCTTTCCTTATAGGCTTTAAGCAGCTTCAGCATAACTCCTTGCTACCACAGCTCATTATATAAGGAGCTTGAAAATTAAGAGAGGGGGAAAAGTAAACAGAGCAGAAACTGGCATTTTTTTCTTTATTCCCTTCCTAAAAAATGTGTTCTCAAAAAGATAACTTTGTTTATATCGTGCCAGTCAGCTCTCAGAAGGTGACATCTCAGAATCTGTCATTTCAGTTATATGAGGCCTTTTAGAGATTTGATTCTATCCCACCCCCTGCCATTAACCTGCTATAATAGCTCCCTCCATTCTTCTACCCAGTCTTGCACTATCTCTTTAGCGCATTTTTATTTCCTCAACTGCTTTCCTACATTTACAGTGTGGCAGTTTCTCTTTGGCATGGCCATGCTACTTACCACATCTGCTACAGGACCACACTCAAAACCAGTTCTGCATTTCAAGGAGCTGGCTTATATTCCCTAAATATAATTGTCTAACATATCATGGTGTCCCATTATTCTAACCTCCTGAAAGCAGTGATGTTATTTCAATATATGTCAAGTAGACAATTCCTTTACAACCTACACTTACATACTAACAAAAATACAGTGATACTAAACTACAGGCATTATCCAAATCACAATGTAACAGAAGTCACACACATTATTCTTCATTTATCACGTTATTTTTTTTCTGCACTAAAAAAACATATGGGATTTTCAAATATTTCACAATGAATTCTGAGACCAGATAAAGACAAAATTCTGTCAAAGAAGCAGAAATGTTCTCTATGCCTGTCTATGAAGTTTCTTCCTGAGGATGATTTAAAGTATAGCATTATTTTTAATTTTTGAGTGGACATCTTTTCATATTTTCATCTTATTTCATTTACTACAATTCGCAAGTTTTAAAAAAAAAAAAAACCTGAAGTTACAGCTAATTCAATAATATACAAGTTGTAAGAGAATAGTTATTTCACCTTTGTGGAATACATTATGAGGAAATACTTCCAAAATTCCCCTCATTAAAGATAGAGAAGGCAGACAGTTCCTGAAGTTGTGTTGTTGTTGTATTCTTTTTTTAATCACAAAATACGCATACTGGACAACTATTTTTAAATGGCTTTCTAACAGGAAAATAAATGCATCTATATTATTGAAATCTATTCTATTTATACTAAGCTGTGAATTCCTACAGCTCATTATAAATCAGCATGTACAAAAATTCCATGCTTAGTTAGCATTTAAAGGCACAGAGAAAACATGCACTACAGAAGAGCTCATTTTAGCTAATAAGGAGTTGCAGCAAAGAGAAATAGAGCTATTAACAGAATGGTGACCTTGAGTTCCATGATGTAAGGAAACGGCTGTCAAACAATACAGGCTGAAGTGCAGCAAAATGAGAACATATTCAATAGTTTCAGGGAAATTTATCATTTTACCTATTTAGGGTTAATTAAAAACATAAAGCACAGTTTAGTGATAGCATTCTCTCTTCTACATTATCTTTTCAACTCAGTATTTAACTACTGAAGATGTATTTAACAGTAAATGTTTGGTTTTGTTGTTGTTTTTGCTTTTGTTCTTGGAGGGTTTCTTGCAAATTTTTCATATCTCCTGCTATAGAAAGGTAAATATGAGGTAAATAAGAAATTAGCCCTAAACTTCCAAGAGGGGAAAGTATTTTGGCCAAATTCTAAGGCCTGAGTACAGCCTTTAATGAAGACTAACTTCAATGGAAAACTTGTGAGTCTCCAGAAAATGAGATTTTTTCTTTGTATATTTTTCTACTACATTGTTACAAATGTCTTTTTGGTGCTTTTCATTTTTATTTCTTTGTACTGGTTTGGTTGGCTTTTCTTCAGATCATGCAGAGGGCTTTGTATTGAATGGGAACATTGTTTCAGAGTTAGACTTATTTCACACACACACAAACAAAGATAAAGATTAAAAAATACAAAGGAACACTGAAAAAGACAAATTAAACTAGTAATCTAACATTTAAACTAGTTCTAACAGTTCAGAAATTTATTCTGATGCTCAGATGTAATGACCAGGAAATATGCCTTGATTCAGGAGGCGAAAGGAAAATAATTGGTTGTTTCTGTGGTAATCTTACTGGTCATTACTGCATCTAGGCAGGATGATAACAAATACAGAAAGCACACAGTTAACACAGCTTTAAATAATAGTGTGACATCTGAAATCCCTTAGAAATCAATAGCAAAATAGAGCTAAGATTCTACCTCTGATGAACTCATTATTACAGACCTCATATGGTAACTCTGCCAATGTAACAGCCTTTCTTTCCTACTGTTTTGTGTCATATTTCAAAATGCAGTTCTTCAAAGGATCAACTACATTTTAATTTAATTCCTTTCAATCCATAATTATATATGCACCATAGTCATTTTCTAGCAGTTATCAATAAAAATATAGCACTGTACCCCTTGTGGCTTAAATTACCTTCAGCATCTTTTCAATTCTTTCTGTCTTCAATTACTTTTTTCTATTTCTGTTCCCAAAACTAGACTTGGGCCAAAGTAAACACACAGATTCTAGCTGAGCTTCTTTCAAGAGGCAAGGTTAACTGCAAGAATCTAGCTGGCTAGATCATTATAACTTCATGAAACAAAAATGTGAACTGATAAATAAAACTCAGACTGCAGGTGTGGTTATGTGCTTTTGTGATATTTCAGTTACTCGGGAAAAGAGAATTTGTCATTCAGTTCTGATTAGGTTTTGTCCAGCTCTGCAATCAGAGGCTGAAAACGAGACACATTAAGGTTTAGAAGAGAGGAAGTAAAGGCAGTTCTGCTCTAAAATGTCTAATTTGTTTCCTCTTGCTTGCATTCAACACAGTTCATTTCAGCATAATAGAAGCTGTCTTCAGGTAACTTCAGGTATTTGGCAATAGGAAGCTTTAAACAACCACAGTACTTAAAAAGTTCTGCCTTATTTATCTTATTTGGTTTGACAGCTTTCTGTGTTCCAGCTTCTGTATGTCTGTGTTTCTAACTGTGATATGATACTAATCAGGTTAAACAGCAGTGATTGATTTTCAGGGAGTCTACTTTAAAGCTTCTCTACCCTTGCCAAGTTCTTCAGATGCTTCCACACTGCTTGGTTTGATTCTGCATTTTCATTTTCAGCAGCTTTTTGGTTCATCCTGTGTTCTGCTAAAAAACAAATGCTCAAGGACAAATCTTTTTGATCTGTCTTGTTACTGCTACTCTAGACTCACAATCAGAAAAAAATAAAAAGATGTCCCAATCATCCCAAAACAGTTAAGCTACTGATTTTCATGCTGACCACCAAGAGCACTGAGATGAACTAGACATCCTAGTATACCCACAGCCACTATTTTCCAGTGATCTTTTGTATTTTAAGTACCATTTTGTATAATCCTTTTAATGTATTTTGCAAAGTTCATCTTACAATACGATGCGTTTCCTTGTTATACAGACTGTTCCTTATGAAGCTTAACTGCTGATTCTTGTTTCCAGCATAGTTGTGTCCTGCTTATATCTTCTTATTTATTCATATCTGAATATCTTCCTGCAGTTTGCCAAGGAAAATATTCTGTCAGCTTTACTTCACCAGGTTCATTTCTCCAAAACGCTCCGTAGTCCATTCCTTTAAGGAAGGCTTCTTCATCTTCCACCTCCAGCTCCCGATCAGATTAAGTCCATCTTTCTCACTCATACATGAGATGAGGCCCCATGATTGCCTTATACAATCTGGGGCTCTTAAGTTTCACATGAAGATAGTAAAAATCCAATTTAAAAAAAAAAAATCCTAGTCTTCATCATTTCTCTTTCTCTGATTAACAACATTTCCTTCCTGTCCTTTAAGCTATATTTGGATTTGATATAGACTTTATCCTATGTCAAAAATTTTGGCAGCAAGATTTTTGAGACTGTGGAGTGCTTTCCTAGTTTTTACTGATCTTAGCACAGTTTCACCTAGAAATCACTGTTTCTAAAAAGCTGCTACACAGGCAGATTTTTTTCAGCTTATTCCAGTCCTAAGCATTCATATTTCAGAGAAAAATTTGGATGCGCATTTTAAAAATACCAGAAAGGTCTCCCAAGAAGTAAGGTAAATTGCACCTCACACACCAAACGAAATAGATCATTCATACAGATGCAAAGAAAGCAACTGTAGTGACTTGGTCGTGTGTTACACAACTGGAAATTTAAAAGCAATTTCAACAACAGCAGGATGGGTACATTAGCATCTTGCAGCTGTTTTGCAGACTGGTACATCAATGAAGCTTGGTCAGTGTTTTTCACACAGGCATCAATACGTGAAATGAATGACTGTGTTTATGGTACTGGGTTAGTTATTTTGACAAATCTTTTCAAAACAGGAAGCATTTCAAGCTAGCCTTGATCCTGTTTTGATGATGCACATAACACATGTTGGTTAGGAATGTGTTGTATTTTTTGAACGAATCTGTCTCAAAGTCTCTATTTCTTTGGGTTTTTACCTTGAAAATGAGTATTTTCAGGCAGGATGGATTATAAACTTGGTACGATTTCTGACATTGATTGCAATTATTCAAGCAAAACAGTAGTGTAAAAATCACCTAATAATTTGAGTTCAAGAAAATATTTCATAATATGCCTGTTACTGTGTAGAGGAGTGTTTTATAAAGGTTTCAGAATGTCTTCAATGAAGGTGATTCCATAAATAATGCTTGCACAGTGGTTTCTAAGGTATCTTGCGTCTCTTTTGTGACGTAACTGGTTGTTATGGAGATAGTAAAATATCAGCCATTCTTTGTGAGAGTGTGGAAGATCAATTTTGGATTCGTTACAGCAGCCTCTTTTCCCTACTCAGCTGTAATCAGCCGTCCTTAGGAAGTGACAGGGATGTATAAGAAGTATAGTGTATTTTAAAACAAACAGATGTTTGCACAACACTTCAAATTGTTTTGCATATAGAAACAGACCACTGCACATTTGTAACAGATGCAAATTCCATCCCAAATTCCACCAAATTCAAATAAATCTAAATGTCTCCAATGCAAATGAGGCTACTACTACTATTTAGGTTTGACAGCGTACAAACAAACAAGTCACTCTCTCTTCACTCCATATTTCTCCGACTTCATAATCTATATCTTATAAAAATGCATTGTTTCTTACAGCAAGAAGGGCACAGATTAACATTTTTAAATCTTAAAATCTTCAGTTAGATAAATGTATAACTGACCTTAAATGTACATAGAATATATTGTCTAGGACCACTGCAGATTATTTTTCTGTATTTTTAAGCTACGTCAGCCCATGAGTCCAAGTGTGCATGTGAAAGAATTCAGGACTTCAGGTTCTGCCACTTGTACTAAACAGCTATAACTACTGTTGTCTGTGGTTTTTGTTTGTATGTTTTTGAAATAAATCTTGAGAAAGCAAATAAACAATAATAAAAACATAAAATTCATTATATAGCATTGGCTGCTTTTTAAATCTGTGAGTAAATGCTTGCTCGCATTTTACCAGAATATGCAGCAATCGCTCTTTTCACTCTGACATCTCTTCCGCTATATTGACGTATGCAATATCCTACTTCTCCTACAGTATTTAAAAAGCATGTCATAGTATAGATTACGATAGACTGACTATAGAGGAAACCTTTTGTTCTTTCCTGGTAAAGACTTATTTCCATTTCAGTATTTACCTTCATATTGTGGCTGATCTCATGTTATCAACATGTATGAGACTATTTTGAGCTATGCTATGTTATAGTTTATCAGTGCTTCTGAAACACTCTATTACAATTTTTTTTTTGGTCCAACTACTTCACAAGACAGTCTGTAATTAAGGTTAAAGGACACATAGCTGGAGTTAAGGGTTGGTTGTTTTTTTGGGTTTTTTTTTTTTTTTTTTGAAGAGTCTCAAATCAAGATAGTAATGTGGGAACTCCTCCTTCTCCCACCCCGTATTTAAACTCTCAGACAAGCACACCAAAAAATACTCCCCTGCAGTACACCCTACAGAACATTCTCAATCTCTGACATAACATCCTAATAGAGAAGGAGAAGTAAGTGTTTGAAAATACATTAAGATCTTCAAAAGATAGACAAGTTAAAAAAGATAACCAGGTGCCATTTTTATCGACCGTTACTGTTCTATGTGCCTGTTTCAATTGAGTGGACATTAAATCCTCATTAAATTAACCTTTCCTTTAAATATTGGGGCTGTTTAGGCCAATGTAGTAATAGATCAGGATGAGTGTTACAAGTTGTGGCTCCTGCTAGCACACACAAATAGCATATTAACTACCATATTAAACACACCTTTCCTAGACTTAGTGAATCCACCTTCATAATAGAGCAAACTGATCAACAAAACAGATCAACTAGCCAACTGTAGAAAAACTGCATGCATTTCCTCAGACCAGAAATTCAACTAAAATACAGCAGATCACAAATGTGCAGATTCATATCCACACTGTAAGATCATGCAGGGCCAGATTAATTTCAAAAACTTTAGCCAAGAGAGGATTGGTTCCTGTATTTGTGAGACCTCAGGAGACTGCAGAGTTCAGTTTCCCCAGCTAAGTATACCCAATTATTTTGTGAAGGGTTCTTTTAATGTTCCGTGTATTGGTACTTTTCACCTGAAAAATTATAGAAAGCTTAAATGTGTTTGATTGGGAAGTCAGAAAATTTTCAAGACAATCCTCAATTATTTGGAGGATCTGTATTTCTGACAAAACATTACAGACACAAAAATAGTGAATATTAATACTGTTAAAAGAATCCAGTCTGTATATTCTAGTAGTACATTCATCAACAGGGGCCACAGATGTGGAGATAAGTAGAAATACGGCCCTGAGATGGGAAGAAAAGATATTTCTTTGTTAAATTGCCAACAAATCATGCATCGCAATGAAGGGAAACAATTCAGGATTGAGAAAACATTTGCCTACCTCAGGTGCCATCCAAAAGGGTGTTCCCACTGAGGTGTTTCTACGCAGCCGTGTGCTGGTGAGCTGGGCTGAAACACCTGCAACAAAACATACAAATTTGGCTTCCAATTCATTAACACGGGTCAGTCAGTTTATGTGAAGTATGCAGGAAACAAACCTCAAGCCTGAGATCATAGCTACAGGACACCTGGCCAAAGTAGGTAGAGCATTTCTACTTAATTATTGATTAATTTCATTTTTCCCTTTATCCATAGCTCATCCCAGGCAGACCACAGCTTGCTGTTTTCTTTCAGGATTGCTGAGAGATTTTTTGTAAATGATCTCAGTCTGAAGCACTTTCTTTCAAATTCAAAAATTTAACCAGCACTTAAATATCACAGATGCCTCTTTCTGCTGGTTTTGTGAGTATAAGCTGGAACATTTCAAATTCCAATCTGAATTTAAAACTCACTTTCCAGAAATGTTGCCCAAGTCTAGCTGAAATGTATTCCCTGAATGCTGCTGGCAGGAACCTTGCAGAAGTTCCAGCTCAACAAAACATTTATGAGCTTGCTTAAATTAAATCTTCTCCTGTGGAGAACATGGAAGCTGAAGTTCACACTGTAGCTTGTACTCAGGAATTAAGCAAGTGCTTAAAACAAAGCCTGTGCTTCATTGCTTTGCTGACTGGGGCTAGGCCAGCAAAGCACAGCAGAAAAAAGGAAGGAAGGAAGGAACTAGAGCAAAATCGAACATTATTAATAAATTGAAATGAAATTTCAAAGCAAATCATTTTCTGTGCTCTTGTCAACTGTGCTCCTGTAGAATTCAGGAATATTCAAATAGGCTGAACAAATGCAATATTGACAAAAATATTTCATGTTATTGTTGTTGAGGAAAAATAAAGAGAAGAAAAAAACACGGTGATCTGCTCCCATGATATCACTTACAAAGAAAAAAATGTAGAAAACATAATATATTCATGCCTGATTTCAGTGAGTAAGAAATTGAGACACAAAATTATTAATTTGTAAGTTAAACAATTAGATTGCTGTATCAACTATTCAATTCTGTACTTATTTTTCATTTCAGCGTGATTGCAAGCCCTAATTTCCTAGGTAACACAGTGAAACAGCTAATGACTGGATTCCACGAGCCTCTGTGGATTTAACGCTGTTTTCTCCTAAGCTAACCTAATTTGTAGCTGCCATCTATGGACACTCCAAAACAGCACAGTAGACCGAAGAGTTGAGACAGGGAGAAAGGGGGAGGAGGGAAGAAGGTGAAAAAGAGAGGAAGAACACAAATGAATGATGACTTGCAGACCTCTTTCATCACCTTACAGCATATATTCAAATATGTCATGCTGCTGAGCGCAGTTGAATGAAAAAACATGTATTACATTGAAAAATGAACAAGTTGTGAAGTCATGCAATAAAAGCAAAGAAATGAACCTGTGCAAAGGGTATCTGTGCAATCCCCCCAACGTGCTAATACTCATACATACTGCCTTGAGTATGAAATCACTTTCTCTTCCCTCTGCATAACTGATAGAATGCACTGACTAGGTAGTTCTCGGAATATTTCCTTTTATCTCCATCAATTCAGATTCTGGACCCTTATTTAATAAATCCAATTCAATACTAAATTTAGAATTATTATTTCCTTTTGACATTTCCTTTGCTCCTTATCAAACAATAAATCTCCTTAACATTCCTTCAAAATGGGAGAGGATTATTAGTTCCAGGGATTAACCTAAAAATATCAAATGCATCAACTTTTTTTGCGTACTTAGTCTGAGACCTTTTAGTTTTCAGGCCCTCCACAAGCCTCAAGCAGAGCTGTAATGTTCTCAGCTGCAGCTCAGTAACACTTAGCTCTTCTGCAAGGTAGTATAAAATGTTTCAGACTGGATATTCAGAAATTGAGGAACACAGAGTGGCCATTTCTAATAAGTTTGATGCAAGCGACTTGCCAACATCGAAGAGAAGCCCTAGCAGAAGCAAGAATAGTCTCCAATTTGATGGCATTCAGCTGTCTGAATGGCAAAACCCTTCTCTTCCTGAACTTTGCATTTTTCACTAAACATCTTTCACTTTCTGCAACAAGTAAGACAATTCTATGGACAACAGTTCCACCTGTGACTCAGTCCTAATTTGCTCCCAGAGTCCCTTCTATGACTAAAGCAGTGGGCTAGTGAGAAAAAGAGCAATTCAATGAAACCTTAGTGCATACAACTTTGTCAGATAGGAAGCACCTTTTGGCATTTCCTAGTGCTTAAGTATTAGGAAACACTTGAGCATTTGCTCATGTCTTTTTCTGAGGCATATTTGTTGTAATTTGCTAGTGTTATTGGTGAAACTTTAGTGTTACAAACTAAAAAAAAAACAAGCTAAACACAAAAAGAGATGGGATACTAGAAATGTTGGGATCCTCAGTTTTCCTGAACGTGCCACTTGGATTCATAAACCACAGATATGCCTTTGGACTCCGGAGCTTCAGCTGCAGCTAATGCCACTGACATGTATGGTAAGAGTTGTCACAGAGAGAACCTCACGTTTCCCAGAAGAGAGTAGTTACAAAGACCATACTGATAAAATTCCCCCAAAAGAGAAATTTCATGTCTTCCTCATACTAGCCCAGGGGCTTGCTGCGTATTTTGCTTCAGGCCACATTTCTCTATTTTAACTGTCCCCTCTGCTGTTCAACATAATGAATTTCTGTCCCCAGAAGGTACTGAGAAGTTTCCTGCTTTCTTGGCTCCAACTTACTTTATAATCTTCAACACGATTACTTTTAATGTCAAATTTGTAATACTAATGATGTCATGGTATTATATTTATTTTCCACTATATGAATTTCATTTCTTATCATTACTATTTGCAGGATTTTTGGCACACCACTGTACACTACTCACAGTTTGTGAACATTTTTCTTTACCTTCGTGCACTGCTAAACATACATCTGGTATCCATGCAATACTATTCTCAGTGACGACTACCTTATGCATCTTATGGTTAACTAATGAATCACATATTACTAATAATTTGTTTCCCTTGCATACATATCTGATAGACTATATGCAGTACTCCATTATTTTTCCGAGTGTATATATAAAAGAAGAAAAATGCTGAACTTAATTAAATTTTATTGACAAGTCCCTTTCTCTTCTACTCTCCCTCCCCCTCTCTTCTATTTCTTAAATTTTTCCAGACTGGCCATGCTTGTACCTAACAGCAATAATAACAAATTAAATGGATATTGGGTTTTGGACACATGGGACCATTTTACCTTCTGCTCAGAGGGAATAAAATGCTAGAGGCTAACAAATGTCATTTCAAAGAGAAGAATGTTTTCTTTTCATATGTAAAAGACACAATATTTAAATTTAAATTAGGACAACTACTGTGAAAGGGACATCTTTGCAAAATGTAAAAAAGATTTGTAAATAAAATGACACCTTCAAAAATATTTTAAACAATAAGTTATGATTGTGCTTTTAAGTTAGAAGTGTATTACTGATTTTTTTTTTAATGGAATCTCTATTCTTGCTGTATCAATTTGCTTTCCCATTCTTCCTCCTTAAAATAATCTTTATTATTGTCCTGAAAAATCTTTCACTATAGCATTCTGCCTTCCCAGTGGAAAATAAACAGATGCCTTTGGCTAAACTGCATATATCAGGAAAACAAATGGGAAGTGGTCATTACCAAAGTCAACGAGCTTGACTCCACCTTCTGTTGTCAGAAGAATGTTGTTGCCTTTGACATCTCGATGAATGATCCGGTTATTGTGTAAATGCTGTAGGCCCTATATGCCAGCAGTAACAAAAATAAGTTTACTCCCTTATTTAAAAACAATTACCCTACTATTAGGGAATGTAATGAAGACAATCTGCACACAGTCTATAGAAACATCTGTCCACTGGATTACATGCTAGATACAACCCCTGCTGCTATAATAGCCCTCATAACACTGTCAACATTATCATACTTTATAAATGGAAAATATATGCATGAGATGAGTAAATTGCACCCTCTGCTATCATTACAAGCCCAGTGAACATCCTTACCAAGAGAGCACCATATAAGATGTAAGAGATCATAGCTTCATCCAATCGTTGGCCACACTTCAGCAAGCCTTTGACAAGTTCTGTGACAGATCCTCCATTGCACAGCTGTGAAGTGGGGAGACACAAAGGGGGAAAAAGCAAGACATGCCTTCAGTTACTCAGCATGCTTGCTCAGGCTGTGAACAACTATACACTATAACACAAGTCTGGGAACAACCAGATTTTTACTTTATTATCCATAAATTTATCCATATAAGGAAAATGCAATTTTTTTTAAATGTCAAAAATCTTTAAAATTCGGAAAATGTGCACCAAAAGCAACTGACAAGAGTGTACTTAATTGGTAAGGTCTATACAAAGACCTAGCTCTTTCAAATTCTACATTCAATTTTGTTATATAGAATATTTCACAATTTTACCATACAACATTTTATTATATGCAATACCATATATGACCTGCCTGACATGCTACACTTGAAGGAAAAAAAAAAAAAAAAAAAAAACCACACTTGGAAACCCAAGATCAAATTCAAAACAAAGCCAGGAGGCATACAGTAAAAAGCAATAGCAAAACAAAGATACTAAAGATCCTTTATAAATAGTTAATGGAATTTAACATGAAATATCAAAGAACGTTCATTCAAGCTATGTAATTCTGCCGTGGATAGAAGTCAGATGCGTTGTTGAGATTCTATGACTTAAAGTGGAAATAAAGCTTTCCCATTCTGATTCAAGTCATCATTCAAGAATAGGAACTGGAATTTCTAAAAAGAACTGTAATTAAGAAGCAAATGATAACTTTTTCAGCCCTCTTATAACACAGAAAAATGTTTGAATGGCATTATACTGAACATCAGTCGGTGCAAACCACTCCATCCATTAAGCCTAGAAATTGTTAGAAGAAATCCTCTTCTTGCAAAAATCTCTCGCAGTCACTTAACTGGTAACAAGGCTACCATATGTCATTTTACACTTTTCATCACAAGAATACTGACTGCCACTGAAGAATTAATAGTAGGCATTTCTGTTGCTAGTTGCTAGAACAACCAAATTCTAGTTCTAAATATTTTCTCTGTTCATTTTGCAACGGTCAGCATGTTTGTTAATTGTTTACCATGTTACTTCTTCATTACGTTTTGCATTCCCCTTGAGTGCTTGACCTCTCAAAAAACTTGAGAAATGTTTTACCTAATATTCTCTCCAATAAGAAGAAAATCAAGCTTTTTTTAGGCAAAAGATTCTTACCAATAAGATTCAGTGGTTTTGGAGGCAGAATGTAGCAGCCTGAATAGAAATAAGAGGGAAAGTCCTTACATTTTAAGTAAATTTTTGTGAGATTTTCAACAGTACATTATGATACATCATCTATACCAGTCTTTTGATAAATGGCCCCTATCAGAGAATCGTGAAAGTTGGTGACTTTCCTAGCAATAGAAAACAGAGACCTACCAACATTCACTCATTAAGATGTAATGTTATCAAAAGGTTTTTACCTCAAGTACTAGCCAGAGCTGTCCTCCCACATATTGATCTGCTTTGTAGAACATCCCATAAAATCTAACAACATTAGGATGATTGGGAAGAAACTGCAAAATATTATATTCTGCTTCAATTTCTTCATCTACATCCTAAATAGGAAACACAAACATACAGAACATGTAAGCACAGTAAGCCTGTGTAGAGCAAAAACAAACTCTTATGGATCAAAAGAGCTATTTTTAACCAGTTTGTACTTTTAAATGGTTTTCTCCTAATGCTGCTGAAAGTACTCACATGAAACTGCAAATTAAATCCACAGTATTTAATTTAATCAAATCCTGACACTTTTTTTTTTTTTTTTTTTTTTTACATACAGAAGTGTGAAATCTGTATAAATCAAGTAGTTCTTCTTCAAGGATTCTTTTAATGAATAATATATATTAACTAGAAGTTAGAAGTTATACTAAACTTGGCTGTCTCAATAAGAAATTTTCACACATATTAATTTCAAACATGCATATTTCTTAATGGGTAAGCTAAATGTAATTATATGAAGCTTTGATTCATTATTTTTTCTGTGGTCCAAACAGTATGATAGATGGGATCAAATAATTTCACAAATCCTCAAAGTGGAATACAGTAAAAAATAAAGACATTCTTAAGATAAGACAGACATACACTAGAAACCATTGAAGAGAGAAATATCAACATTCATTAAATAACAAATATTTTGTAACATTTGCTTAAAATAACAATTCTGTAACAACTACAAAGTAGTGTTGAATATCAGCATATAGGCCACAATTCAGAACAGTATCTAAGCAGTGAATCTTTCCCTGTTTCTGCAGGGACTGCAACTACCAAAAATATTAAACATTTACATAGAGGTTTGTTTTGGTTTGTTTGTTTAACATTTTGATAAAAAGGCTACTGTCTCATTTAGTACTTTCCCCAGAATTATACATGAGAAAAGCAAGCTGGATTTCAGAAGTAGTAGATGACAAAAACGCATCTTTTCTTAGTAGATATACTAGCTCAACTGTTATAATCCAACTCCAGCTTGATCCAACCTGTAGAGTTGCCAGTTAAATCTTCCTCTGAGAGCAAGGGCCTTGGCTCCCAAGGGAGGTCAGGCATTTAACTTCCACTAAAACTGGAGCAAGCACAGAACCACCTCCAAGAATTTTGCCTGTGCTGCTCTTCTGCCTTTTTGTTATTTATTGCTTAGCAGTATTATACACTTACAGAAGACAATTGTAAAATTTCCTGAAGTTCGCAGTACTTCTGCAATGGAAAAAGAAATTCTTCTACGGTGTGCAGAAGAAGAACATTTAAGATTAACAGCATCTTTTATTTCCTTTCCTAAAAGTCCCTAAGAGGAATGCCTTTGTGCTTTCTTACCACACGCACGCTCCAAGCACAGGTGTCTGAATTTGTACTGGAAGACTTATATAGATGTAAAAACAAAACTAAGCAAATGCTATTTTCAAATAATATGCAAGATGATGAAATTGTCAACAGCACCTTTCAGGTTTCCTTCTGTCAACGCATTGTGCAAAAATGTTCCCTCCATGATGCTTTCAATATTTTACGTTTGACTTATATTTTAAATCTGTTTGAAAAGTCTTTTAAATTAGAAAGTTTAATATTTTTACTTACGCTAATAGGATCCAGAATCTTTACTGCTGCCAGACTCCCATCTTTCTTATTAGTAACCTTATAGACTTTACCATAAGTGCCTTTTCCAATAGTCTCTATAATTTCCCAGGTGTCTGTGGGATCAGCTAATGATTCTAGTCCGATCATACTGGAACTGTATTGAAATAATCCATACAACGGCTTCCTGGAAAAAAAGCAGACATATATACAATGGGAAGCCTTAAGTAACTGAACTAAAGCAGCAGAGTTATGATAAAGAAATCAAATATTGATCTAATTTGAGAAGAAATGCAAGTGGAATGACAAATGAAAATCATGCAGAAAGATAAGATCACTAGATAAAGGAAGGCAAAGAAAACACATTAGACCATTTCTCTTTACTTACTTTGCTGCATGTATTAACTTTTTGCTTTAAGCATTGCTGCATATGCTACATCACTCTGAACCCATTTTAACAAGTTTTGACAAAATCTGATCTTTCTCTTTATTGCATACACTTTTAATGGACATTTTATACAACTGGTTTAACACAGCTCATGAAATGAGACCTTATTTCCTGTGCATCAAAAAGCTATGTCATTCTTGTAACATATTTTATTCAACTCCCTGGATAATAGCCAGGCAAGCACTTCATCCTATCTCATACATCTACAACAGGGCTGTATGTAACCAGTTCACTAGTTTAGATTGGGCTGGCAGGTATGATAAAACAGAAAACAATTTCATAATAGATAACAGGTATGTCACTGGAGTAACAATTATCACTGAAGATGTTTCTTGGTAATTCCACTTGTCTCTGTCTCTGCTTTTCAGTCAGTGTGGTTGTCAGTGTGCAGACCACCGCAGCTACCTTTGCACTTAACTGGAATATGTAAGTTCTGAGATCCATGAATAAATTGAAGGAGAAAAATAAGAAAGTAATCTTGAAACAAGCAATTGAAGACAACACCACGGTTGACTGCAAAAGCTCTCAGCTTTTGGAGACTAATCAACTAGCACCTCATTCCAAATGATCCCAAACATACATCTGACTTTTAAGGTTTGAGCCATTTCCTACTGTCTTCTTATCCTCTATACCATTTCCAGCATCACTGACAACTATCCAGCATGAAGAATTTAGTCAGAAAGAAATGTGTGCCTGACAAGAAAAACCTGAGAAATTAAAAAGGAATGAAGCAGCAGCTATTCAATGTAATTAAAGAAATAACTATGTTTTCTATTCATGCTAAAGAAGAAAATAAACTGCATTCAAATTCATATGCAGTGCAGATCTGTGTAGCAGTATGCAAAATGGAAATGTTTTGTTTGCATGCTTTGTACCTTTCTAGAGGAAAGAAAGTTTTTAAATTCTTTTAAATGCCAGGAAAAAAAAACAGTTACATGTAATTAAAGAAATTTACTGTGCAGAAAGCACAAAACATTTCATTTCTTGATGAGGGGAGGGAAAGGGAGAAGAAGAGGTGAGAGGAGCATAGAGAAGAAAAAAAGCTAGTCAATGTCATTAATCTGTTGAAGGTCAATAATGTAAGTTATCAAGACAGTTTCTCACTACTTGGATTCAATACAGCACACTGCAAATAAAGAATAGTATTCCAAACACATACAGTCAGCACCTCAATGTTGAAGCAGGTCAAGAGAGAGAATTTGCTGAAATCAGTGAACAGACTGTACTACATGAACCGAGGACAGCATCCACAGGCGTGTAGTTTCTGATAAGCCAACCTTAACAACAAGCTTTACTTGGGGCAGGAAGATGGATGCAAATGTAAGTGGGAACAGTTGTATCTCAAGTTAAAAAAAAAAATTAAACAAAAGCCAAAGACATATTGAACATGTCATTTTAATGCTTTAGGAGAAATACTATGGATGTTCATGTGTAAAGGCAGCTGTATTTCCTTGTCACTATAACAACTACCCTATTACATAGAATGTCCAGAAAATGATGTGTAGCATTCTTCATACCAATGTAACATTTATTATAATACCTCCCTTCCTAAGCAGCCAGTGTGGTCAAACACTTTTCTTTAAAATTAAAAAAAAAAAAAAAGTTCTGCCATCTCCTGAATTTGTTCTCATTAATAAGTAATCATTAAACACTATCTCTGAATTTTAAACATTTTTTAGCATTTCCTTACACCAGAAGACAACATGGACAAAAGAGAATGTAATGTAAAACTGTTACAGATAGAGTCCTGATGAAAGAGAGAAGAAAAACTTTAATAAGTGCTTCTCTGCATTCATACAACAGGGTAGAACTTCATTTATGCCCAGTGTAGAACCAAATCTGCCAAATATGTCGCACAACCCTCTTCCACTTAAAACAGTCTCTTCTTGAACTCAAACAACACACACCAAATAAGGTTTTGTATCTGCCAACAGTGAAAGTGTTCTTTGAACACAACATAGTAAGTTATGACATTTCTGTGATAGATGTAAAAATTTTACAGATCAAAAAAGCGAAAGAACAGTAGGTACTACTATCTTAAAAATTATAAAGTCTGAATTTTTTTTAAATGTGAAACTTCTGCTTTTTCTTCAGTTGTTGCTTATCTTTTTCTACTTACTCATTTACTGAGCTTTAGTAAATAGCATGCCCTAAAGCAAGGGCTGCCATATTTTTATTTATTTGTACAATGAAAACTTATGTGTGAATGCAACCAATTCTATAAAACCCCATATCCAGAAGACCTTAACTCTAAAATACAAAAGTTGAAATTCTTTAGGAAGACTTTACTCCTTTTACTCCCTGCACATCAGATCTCACACCTGTTCTGTGCTTTGAAGTGATATACAAAGGGCGGCTTCTAGCTGTGAAAAACTTAGCAATGTCCTCCCCAGAGGGAGCCTCAACCTATTACAGATCTCCTGATTACAAGAGTTTCATGATTCCTGCCACCAGATGGAAAAAATTTCTCAGTGGTTAAATCTGTTCCAAGCAGGCAAGCAAAATAGCCCACAGCAGATGCTGAAAAATTACATTTTGGCAATTAACTCTACTGGCTGGGGAACATCTTACACAAAGCTATTTGTGACTGCACACTCTTCAGCTATTTGAGGAATGACTAGATGTTATCAACAAGCCAGTTGCACTCCACCAAACCCTGTTTTACATACTAAAGAAGAACGCATAGCAAAGGGGCAGCTTGACTGGGGTCTGGACAAGCTGCTCTCAGGGTGAAGTAGTAGGGGCAAATAGCAAGATTTAAAAAAAAAAACAAAACAAAAAAACAAAGAGAGAGAGAGAGAAACAACTTTTATAAGTTGTAAGATTGTAAACGTTGACCAACCAAGAAAAACAACGAAAAACCAAAATCTTGTTAACAGGCCTGAGTCACTGGCAGTGTCTCTTTCAATTGTCTGTGAAGTAAGACATCCTCCACTGAGAAATTAAATTTCATTAGTTTTTGTAACACTAGGACATTTTGAAAACCTTTAGGAGTCAGAACAAATCAAGTTAGACCACGTACAACAACTAACTTTTGAGATGGCAGATGCACAAATAAGTTTTATCTAAATTTAAAGAAAAACTAAGATTGACATTGGAATCAATTATTATGTATTACCCTCTTAACAGTAAGAGAGACTGCAAGACTATCTGATAAAAGAGTGGCTGTGACACTAAAGCCATGATTTACTGATGGGACTCAGAAAGACAAGTTGATGGTTGGACATTTTCTTGAAGGTCTTTTCCAATCTAGATGATTATATCATTCTATGAAAAGATAATATAAAAGAAATATGGGTTACAGACAGTCCACAAGTCATTTTTCCCCCTTTGTGAACCACAATCTTCTCTAACAGCTCTGAACAGCCTCCAAAAAAAGCCTTCTGGAAATTACATGGTATTCCAGAAGTTCTTCTTTGATCCTCAGTGCAGATCCACAAAGTTCAGACTACATTGTGAAAATAACAACAACAACAACCTACACAGAAACATTATATAGAGATTTTATATGATGTAACAACCTCTAGAATAAAGTCAACATTTTTTTTCTGGCACATTTGTTATTCCGCAGCTATCTTTCTCAGAAATGATAGGGACAAGAGGAACCCATAAGCAAGAAAAACAGTGCCAGAAATAGCTTAAGAATTGTAATGCTCTATTTGGTAGTGCCTCACTGAATTTTCATACAACAGTTATTTGCCTTATTGCCTTCAAACAGGCACCTTTTTTTCTTGTTCACTGTAAAACAAGATAGCTGCAGAGGTTTTAAAATTAGTAAGAGCCTCACTCCAGCCTGGTGCTTTAAACAACAGTGGTATGCAGTTCTATATAGTTTGAATTTTAATGCAGCTGGTAAAGACATAAAAGAAAAAGAAATCGCAGTAAATATTAATGAAAAAAAATATGTATATATATATATATAAAATACTGTTCCCCCAACAATTCTTGCATACAGCTAATTTCTCAGCATTATTTGTCTAACTCGTCTTGCCTGTCTTGTGAAACAGTTGGCTGGTGCTCTTCTGGCATCTACACAAATTGTGAAAGAATGAGAATGTCATATTCAAAATTAAGGTATTTCACTATTTATAGAGAGCTCTATTTTGCTTCCACACTAAATAAATGAGCCATAGATAGAAGAATTCATAAGGTAAAACTGAGATTATCAGCTATGGCTTCATGCAGCCATGACAGCCCCTATTCTGCTGGCTACTGATTGCTGCACCAAGCCAGCTACCTAGGAAGAAACTGTTAGGGGAATTAATGAACCACTGAAAGCCATAAGAAAATCAATAGTCAGAACAGCTTCCTTTGCTAGTTTCCTCTCGCTGCTTCTTTCTGGCTAGTTTAAAACAAAGAGGATGTCAATATCCTGAAATACAGCATACAAAAGAATCCATCAACATACGATCCTATAATTGTTTGCAGCTGGTTGTAGAAAAAGAAGCTGCAAGATGTGATGTGCATAGTTCTCTAGAGGATGAAGGTCAGTTATAGAAGGAGATGGAGAAGGACAAAAGTATACTCGAAAGTTGTTACTGATACTATACAACTTACAGACAAAAGGAACCATACTTCAACTGATCACACTGTTTCACTAGGGCAACTTAAGGGAAAATAGGACAACAGGTAACAGGACTGCTATTATTTAAAGATGAAAGCTAGATCCCTGAAAACACTCCTGTTAAATTCAGTTCACAGAACAAGTCTCTGCTGAATACAGAAACCATGAAACAGGCTCTGTGGGTACTGAAAATGGAAATGCAGAGAAAGTAACCAGAAAACATATTCTCCCTTTCTATGTACTCCATCTTAAACTTTTTAAACCTTTTTAAACCTCTTACTAATTGTACCCACATACATGTCTCTTCTCTACAAATAATCTTCTAAATTCTGGAATGTCTTTGTTACTTTCTTATTTTCTGCATTTTTTTTAATGGATTAATTTAATAACTCAAACTTACAGACTTCTAAGGTCAGCAAAAGGACCAGGATAGAGAATGATCAGCAGCAGCAGTGAATTGTGTCTAAATGACAGTTCTGACAAAAGTGTCATGTTTTCTTGTCTTACCTTTGCCAAGGTTGTTTCTATGCTGCCAGTCCATCACAACATGAAACATCAATCCCATTTCTGGGATTAACCATAATAAATCACACATAAAATACCAACTGACATCATAACAAAAACATTTAAGTGTCACATACTACTTCATGTAGTTATTACATAGGTATAGAAATGAAGAGAAAAGAACAATTTGGTTAATTCCTGTGTTATCTGCTTCCTCTTCAGAATCTTTGTTGTACAATACACACCCATAGCCCGCCATAATAGATATTCTGTGCCATCATGGATGTGTGTAAGTTGTGCATTTTCTATCCATCTTGAAAAATTACGTGGTACTCTGCTACCACAATACAATTAATCTGACACTTCTGTAATACTTGCAATGGAATAGTAACACTATTTTCATTGTGTACTGAGACAAAACAGGCCTAAATAAAATTTCTTAAGATAACACCTGGTGATATGCAGATAATTCTCTATAACATAGTGTAATACTTTCTCTAGTCAATGTTTCTGAAGTTTGCAGAGCAGTATCTGAGCATCTGGATTTACTATCTGCATAGTATTACATAAGCAGAGCATTAGGAAGCACAGTTTTTTAACTTTCTCATTAAGTTTTACAGTAAATGTTCTAGAGATATCCTTCCTTCCCCATCTCTCAGTCTACATGGCTGTATTTAGGACTCATTTTAGAATATATTCTACTCAAATCCCTTTTCCTATTTTTTGATTAAATATATTTTGGCTCTAGAATTCTCCTGAAATTTTTTCTTTTCAATATTTCAGGCAACTAGACTTACCATAATTAAATAGGAAATTCAGAAAATAATTATGGTGGCTCTTAGATATTTTTAACACTTCAGTCAAATGGTGAGAGTTTCACAGTCCTACTCCTAAACCAGTTCTGAACCACAGCATTTGTAAGATTATAACCTTAATTCAATTTTTCGGATCACAAGTTTTGAGTCTGAAACACAAAACTGTCCCAGAATATCCCAGAAAAAGCACAGTAGAACGATGTAAGTGTCTAGCCCAGACAATCCAGGCACGTGTTTTCATTTATATTCATTGCATTATTATCTGTTGCATTATGAATATTTTAAGTAAATTCTTACTGCACCATCATGTTAATGGATAAAGCATTAATCTTTATTCAATAATGCTTTATCATTTCTGTATTGTTCATATAAATCAAACAGACAAGACAACTACTCCGGGAGTACAAATACATCCTGAGGAATTAGCCATTTTCTTAAGTAAACAGATCAAAGGTGCATGGAGGAAAATATAAAGTATAGCCTAGCTCCTGACCAGCTACCCTGCAAATATAACGCTATTCCTACTTGGCATGCATTTTCTGCATTTCTTGAAGGCCTGTGTCAGATCAGAAGGCACTGCTGACTGTTGTTCGTTCATAAGGAACTCATTTTATTCCAGACATCATCTCATCTTGTTACTCTCAAGTAAGCACCACAATGCTCTTGAGAAAACTTCCATAAATCACAGGCTCCAGGTAAGCACTACTTGGGAGCTCCCTCGAAAATCACATTGTTCTTCCTTTCAAAGATTCACTCTGATGTTTCTTTCTTAAAATGGACACATGGCTTCATGTCACTTGCTGCCTCTAAAAGCCAGCTTATCAGTTTACGTCATGTTTTTTTCTTGTTGAATGGGACTTACAGACAATATAATAGTAGTCTTAAATAGAGCTGCTTAGCCTGCACAGAATGGGCCATGCTATTTAAGTTTAATTGAACACTGCCTCAATCAACTGCATAATCAAGGACAGAACAAGCAATCACTGAGGTATGCTAGAGTAGGAAGGTCTTAAAGATGAGGGTGAACTCAAACCATCTCCCCTTTTATTAAAAAAGTGATCACTAGTAATTCAGAAAATTTCCTGGGGCTTTGGTTCTCTTTCATCTCATCTTCACTGATGTCAATAGTATTACATTATGTATCAAATTTATTTATCTTAAACATTCAGCTCCACTCATTTTCAGGGCACTTTACAGATACAACATGCTTTCTTCTCATCTGCCATAGCTGAACTTCTCCAACTGAATACATCCAAGAACTGAAATGGAAATAGAGTGAAAAGACTTGTAAACAGTAATTCACAATGCTAAGAAAACCACCAAACAACTTCTTTCACAAGCAGTGAAACCAATGAATTTGATAAATCTGTGTCTTTCTAATATCCTACCATCATCGTAATTATTATTCTTTCTTTCCTCCAACACACTCAGAGGACAACCTCTGTTGCAACCTCTTTGTTGTAGCAAAGCTGGAACTGTTAGCACACAGATGGACTAAGCAAATTAGAATGTATAAAGGGCAAAACTCAACCTATATCTCCACCAGAGAGGGCTTTGGTTTGTTTCCCTAGCCTCTGATTTTCATGACAACTGCTGAAACTTATTTACTTGGGGGATTACTGCTTCTCTAATAATTCTGGATACCATCTTCTTTTGAGAGAAAAATCCTTTCTCACAAAACTTCCAAAGACTAGTTCACTGAGGCTGAGCATAAATAGCCTTAGATCAGTCAGTGTTGATACTGAAAGATAAGGGAAAAAAAAATGGTGAAGCTAAGGCAAATTAGATTGCATAATTCTTGGAAACGGCTGGTAAAAGTCAACATGCACTCCACAGTAACAAGCAGAAAATAGCTTTTGCTTTTGTTTTCACAAAATTAGCAAGAGGTATCATCAATGGCAGATGACACTTCCAGGTCTTCTGGGAGGTAATTTGTATTTAAGAAAAAAATAACACCTCCTTGCACATGACAAAACTGGTAATTTTTGCAGAGTTGTCTTGCCTTGTGACATAAAGGGAATCAAGTTACTAACACATAAGTCATTACAAACTTCTAATGAAGTTTTCAGTACCACTGAAAATAAAGATGCTAATCATTCATGAGGAATTACAGTACATTCCATTTGTCCAGCTGCTAAATGAATCAATTCACATCTACAACTCTGGACACCAAACGCTGAAAAAATGGTGCACCCAGTCAGTTATCATGAGAAAATTAAGAGTTATTACATTATAAATATAGCAATGAAACACACAAAGATCCACAAAATATTAAGCAGAAGTTATTGTTCAAGACCAGATCCAAACATCTAAAACCCAGTTAACAACTCAAACAGGAAGTTCTGATCAGTGACAATTGTACTAAAAACAGTATTTATATTATTTAACTTTCTATTAGTTACCTAAACAGTATTCCACCACACAAAATACACTAAGCAGTTACAAATGACTAACAGCTAACACATCAATTACACCTCAGGCTAGGAATTCAGCATTAAAATGAAGTTAATAATCTCATGAACCTTCTCAGTTATAAACTGAATGTAGGAAATCAAGCGACTACCAGCTACAGTCCCCATGTGTTAAAAATCAATACCCAAAGTTTTCTCCATCACCTTTGACAGTAATTTGGCACAGCAATTAAAATGCCTGCAGTAGTGTTAAAATGGAAGGAAGAAGAGCTAAGAACAGAATGATAGCCCTTAGACCAAAACCAGCCTCCTCACTGCAGTCTAATTACAAAAGCTTGAGATGCTTTGCGTACAGATGACAAAAAAAAGGAATCCAAAATGAATGTAGAAAAAAGTTAAAAGAAAAAAGCTGCAAACTTACATTAGCGATTTATTTTCTGAAATCAGTTTATCTTATATTGGATTTTTCTCCCGCAAAAGATATAGGAAATCTTCAGAATTAAGACAGTTTCCTCACAGCAGCGCTCATATCTGCCAGTGCTGCATAGAACCGTGTGTTCTGCACGCTAGTTCCAAGGCCCAGTACTATAGAAACAATGCAGCGCATGTTAGCTTAAGTTGCTGTCATGGAGGGTACAGATAAACTGGTTGAATCCCAGCAGCTTCACTTCGTTAATACTAAAGATCAGTGTGACGCTAATTGATCCTGAGCCTAATCTATTTATCAAGTCTTTTACATACAGGAGCTGAAGGATTTAAGCCACTTAGTCATTCACAGAGAGTGAGCAACAGAACTGCTCAATTTTTTGAAAGGATATTCCCACTGTTTCACAATATACCTTAATTGTATAATGTAATCAATCATAATTCAACATTATAGTGCTCCAGTATTACTTTTACAGCTGTTTTATTCTAATGAAGATTTTAAATAAGAACATTCTCTTTTATCCATGAGCAAAATAATAATAAACTGTTAACCACGATACAAAGAGCAGCTCCCAGTGCCGACAATGACTCTTGCTCAAGATGAAGTATTTTCATCAGTAAGCTAGTTGTTATGCATTACCAGCATGTGTGCAGTAGCCTACCGTGACACCAATTTGCATAATTTCTCTTTTCTAACAGGCTTCAGAAATAATAATAGGCATGCTAGATAGGATCTGCTCATTTTAAACTTTCTTCAGCAGCTATCTTTATGGAGCAGTTATCAAAAGAACCTTCAAAGAATTAAGTTTAGTAAATTATAGATGTATGATGGCAGCTCCAAAAGTAATGCCTCCTGTTGTATTCTGTTGGCCCAGAACGTCAGAGGTGGCTGTTGGTGGTATGGCAGTAGGGGTTGAACCTTCCCACCAGTATTCCATTACATTTTGTTGCCATGTGACAGATGGCAGCAGAAGGGCAGTCTGACAACATGGCCTCTGACATGGAAGTGCATTTGAAGCAAAGGTGTGGAACTGAATTCCTGTATGTGAAAAAAAATGGCACCCAGTAACATTCATGGACACTTGCTGAAAGTCGGTGGAGCGCAAACAGTGGGTGTGAGCACAGTGAGGCAGTGGGTGGTGCATTTTCACCAGTGGCAACAGGGACAGCGGGTTACTTCTGTTGTTGCAGATTTTTACAAGATCAGCATGCAGACTCTTGTTCATCACTGGTGAAAATGCAGAGCTAATGCTGGTGACAATGTTGGAAACCTTTTGCAGCTGAGAACTTCCTCTGTCAAATAGTGTTATTGTGCTCTTTGTATTTGTTGTAGCTTCTATGGAAATAAATATTACTTTCAGAGCAACCTACAAATTCAAGTTATGCTCTCTGGGCCAATAACAGTCTACTCTGAATTCAGCAACAAAACAAAGACCAAAGCAAATCCTCAAACAATTTGCTCAATGTATTTCCAGCAGAAAGGACCTACAAACAGCAGTAACACAATGTCAGTGTCTGCTGCTATTCACAGTTAATTGTTGAACTTAAAAATCAGTTAAGGATTTTTGGGTATAGATAGATAAAAGAGAAGGATAGACTGTGATACGCACAGTAGATTGAGAGTTGTTATACCTGTATACAATATTTAACATTGCCTAAATCTACAAGGAAGAATAAAAATATCTTCATTTTCTGCTGATCTGAACCCCAGAAAGACAAAGACATTACCATTTGTTAACATTTTAGGCAAGCAGAAAGAATAACCTGATAGCAAACTCTGACGGGAAGCAAACTTCAGAGACAAAAGTGAAATATTCCACACTTTGACATTTTAACTGATGACTCCTTCCTCAACTTCATAACTTCTGCAATTGTATGTTCTGACCTGTAAAGCAAACAACAGCGCTACACTATCATGATTTTCCAGATATTCATCTGAAAAGAAGTCTTGCTTTGCTGCTGTACAGAGGAATTTAGACCTGGGTGTACTTTATTATATGTTCTTATACACGGTCATTGGCAAGAAAGACATGATTTTTTTCTTCATTGAACAGGGGAAGATTCCTGAACACCCAGCACAATTTATATACAGACCTTATCCTCGCCAATGCAAAAACACAGCGCCAAACTACTTAGCCACCTCAGTGGGAAAAGGGACACAAGTATCTTGGGAAAAACAACAGATGCCAACACGGACATGAGCTAACTCTGAGCTTGCTCCTGCCAGGTATTTCATACTGAGAAGCACTAATCAACTTCAATCCCTTCCGATTCAAGGGATTTGGGGGAGATTAACACCTCCAAGAGCCGTGATCTTGAAGAGAGAACAATTTAGTAATAAAATAAGAAAATAAAGTAATAACAACAACAAAAACTCCACGAACTTTCAGAACAGAATTTAAAAACAAAAGAAAGGGATGAACTGGCCTCTTCTCTGAGTTCAACTCTTGTGCTGCTGCAAATGATCCTGAAGAAAGTTAGAACAATTTACAAAAATAAAACATGACGTGTAAGGGTAGTTCATGCACTGGGTACAATAATTACGACCCAGAAAAAATACCATCCTCTAGCAGCTCAGTATCAGCTACTCAGTTCTAATGTACATATCACTCGATTTAGTGAACAACTCTGTGTTCAATACTGTAGGCCTCCCAAACTTGGAAAATATTTTGTGCTCTCATCCAACAAACCACAGAAATACAAGAGCATGTTATCTGTTCATTGCATCACTGCAAGCAGCACTGAATGGGGAGGTCAGTTAAGACATTCACCATACAAGTAAATTAGACTGTACAACCAGTATGCAGGAGGATGCAGCACTGTTTGCATCACATTATAACCTACAGACATTATATTCTACCTCGTCACAGAGCAACAAGTTGTTTTCAACAAGGAGGATACATGCTGCAAATAACCCCAGTTCCTAACTATGTATTTAAGCAAAGAGTATCTACCAAAAAAACAAAGCTTGAAAAAGAATAAAAATGTGACAGGCAAAGCAGCAACTGATGTCATTCATTCTAGAAAGATATTTTTACATGATACGGAGTGGCTTGTCGTAGGGTTTTACTGTCTTGCTTTAGGATGCTCTTTTTACATTTCAAGTACAATCCTAAGGATTAGCAGAATCCATGAGATACTCTTGACTGTAACTCATCCCCTGTACCACAGAAGTAATAGTTTCTACATGCCTCAGGTTCTTAGTTCACAAATTGGATGAACTAGTACCTAACTGACTTGGAGTTGTACTGAAACATACCACCATGTAGGAACGTATGCTTACACCCCCAGGCATAAGCTGTTACATCTCTCTGATGATTACAGCAATATTACACCTAATACTCTGTGGTAATACCCTCACAGAACTATCATCAGCTGTCCTCAGGTGACTGTGCAAACAGGCAACCCCATGGGATGCTAGATTTATAAGTGTCCCTTGAGGCTCAGAGAGTGTGCATATCAGCTTCTCAGTCTGCTATTGTCATGAGAATATGACCTGTGGACCGGCTCCGCAAGCCACACAGGTGTGCCAGCTCCTTGCCTAGTGCCCCAGCATCCTTTCTCAGAGCTCTGCAACAGGGGTATACTTGCAACACAAAACAGACAAATGCACAGACATAACAGGGCTTTGGAAAACCCCTTTAATTATAGCTATAACAAAAACTAAGTACACAGTCAAAACAATACCTTGTCATAAAACTTCCCTGTCTCAGCCTTCTGACATTGCAAAGTTTTCCACCTTAAGCCACTGCACTTGGCAGCCCTCAATACTTCCGTCAAGCTTATGCTGTCTACCCTGAAACACTGCTGGTCTTTTCCAAATCACTCCTCCTGGTCTCAGTAGCAAGCTCTCTTTTTGTGGAGAGGCTGATTTTCCATTAAAATGGATGATGGGTATCCCTTTCCCTTGATCTCTCAGCTTTCCTTGGTAGGTGGTTCCTCTTCAACACCACTTTGTGATCAAGACCTCCCACTGAAGTCCAACCTCCCAGTTTAAGATTAAAGCTTGATAAGAGTGCTGCTCTAAAAGTAATGCCTCCTATTTTTCAGGAAGATACTGCTGGTATGGCAGTAGAGGTTGAACCTTTCCGCCAATGTACTGCGAATTAGAATTTCATCTATCAAATAGCATTATTGTGTTATTTGCATCTACATTTACAGTTCCCATGGTAGAATATAGGAAGCATTACTTTCAGAGCAACCTACAATGATTCCCTAAATTGTGCATATAAAGTGAGCATATTGACAGTCTGGACTTCTCTGTAAACAGACTGTCTCATATAACTACTATTCATGCACTGGAAGGTTTTTTACCTAGCTTAGAACAGCAATGGTTGCACCAAAAAGATACTCACTTCAGGGGCTTCCAGCAAAAAACAGTATTTTGTGGTGCTTTTTGGAAACTGCTATATCTGATTTATATCCTTGAAGTATCAATTGTACAAAGGTAATTTTCTACCATGAATTATTTATTTCCTGTTGTAATCAGACATCTGAGATAGTCATAAATATTTATACATCCAGTTAATTCACTAATTAAAACTGAACTAATTCTAAAAATGGGATGTCAGAGGCACACTGACCTAACATCCTGCTCAACTTTTACATTAATGAAGCCAACTACCATATGGGAGGCAAAGGATGACATAGAAATGGGTTAAGATATCAAGACAGAAGAGTGTTGTACGTACCCCAGAAATATTGTTTAATTTTTCTCTAATTTCCCAATTTGAAAAATTAAAGGTAAGATTCTCTACCTTTCCACTCCTTTGCAATCCTTGGGCTTCTCACTAACATTGAAATAATCAATGGAAATAACTCTCTTTAGACACTGAGTTACTGGTTTGTACATGGGCATATACAACTTCATTATCCTTCACAATTTTGAAGAAATATTTTGGACTGCTAGCTGCTTGACAGTAGTTCAGTAACACCTACAGATTGCAGGAGCCTATAGGCACAAATTTCTCAGAGTTAGACAACTGTATTGATACCATCTCTCACTCAAACCAGGTCAATATAACCTGCTAATAAAAGGATTTATTTACTACATCCACAATACAGAATGCAATTTACCAAGGCTTATAATGTCACAAGAGAACAGAAATTAAAAGAAACAAGTCTACATATATCTAGACTTTGATCAGCCTTAAAGGTTTTTCTTGCCTAGTAAACTCACAGGTCTTTTTCAGCTTATATTTCCTCACAGAAGGGAATTAAATCATTTTCACTTTACAAAACACCCCTGTCTGAGGTAATTCCTCTTTGTCCTCTCCCCTAAAACTCAAACTACTACTCATTCATTTAAGAAAGGAGTTGTCTGTGCCTTTCATCAAACAATATTTTGCCATCTTCTTCAACAGCTGATGGCCCTAGGCCTAATGCAAAGAGTCTCACCTGCCCTTAATAAACGTTAGTGATTATTCACATCTGGCTAAACTTTTCACAAGCTGTCAGTCCCTTGTGAAGCATAAAGGTCGACCAGGGGATCAGGCCCAGTCAGCATGGGTTTATGAATGGTAGATCCTGTTTGACAAACCTGATTTCATTCTATGGCAAGGTGACCCACTTAGTGGATGAAGGTAAGGCTGTCGATGTGGTCTACCTGGTCTTCAGTAAGGCCTTTGACACTGTCCCCCACAGCATCCTTGCAGAGGATGGGCATACGCTCTGCTGGGTGAAACACTGGCTGGATGGCCAGGCCCAGAGAGTTGTGGTCAATGGAGTTAAATCCAGCTGGCAGCCAGTCACGAGTGGTGTCCCCCAGGGCTCGGTGCTAGGGCCTCTTCTATTCAACATCTTTATCAATGATCTTGATGAGGGCATTGAGTGCACCCTCACTAAGTTTGCAGACAACACCAAGTTGGGAGGGAGTGTTGATCTGCCAGAGGGTAGAAAGGCACTACAGAGGGACCTGGATAGACTGCATCGATGGACCAAGGTAAACCATATGAGTTTCAACAGGGCCAAGTGTCAGGTCCTGCAATTTGGTCACAACAACCCCATGCAACCCTACAGGCTTGGGGAGGAGTGGCTGGAAAGCTGCCTGACGGAAAGGGACCTTGGTGTGCTGATGGACAGTCAGCTGAATATGAGCAAGCAGTGTGCCCAGGTGGCCAAGAAGGCCAATGGCATCCTGGCTTGTATCAGGAATGGTGTGGTGAGCAGGACTAGGGAAGTGATCCTGCCCCTGTACTCAGCATTGGTGAGGCCCCACCTCGAGTGCTGTGTTCAGTTTTGGGTGCCTCAGTACAGAAAGGACATTAAGGTGCTGGAGCAGGTCCAAAGAAGGGCAACAAGGCTGGTGAAGGGCTTGGAGAACATGCCCTATGAGGAGCAACTAAAGGAACTGGGGCTGTTTAGTCTGGGGAAGAGAAGGCTGAGGGGAGACCTTATTGCTCTCTTCAAATACCTGAAAGGTGATTGCAGTGAGAGCGGGGCTGGTCTCTTCTCACTGGTGACAGGACAAGGGGAAATGGCCTCAAGTTGCACCAGGGGAGGTTTAGGTTGGATATCAGGGAAAACTTCTTTACAGAAAGGGTTGTTAAGCACTGGAACAGGCTCCCCAGGGAGGTGGTTGAGTCACCATCCCTGAATGTGTTTAAAATCGTTTGGATGTGGTGCTTGGGGACATGATTTAGTGGTGGGTTGTTAGAGTAGTATGGTTAGGTTGCAGTTGGACTTGATGATCTTGAAGGTCCTTTCCAACCTGAGCAATTCTATGATTCTATGACACTAGCTGGAAAATGGTCAAATCTCAGAAACAAAGCCTCTCTATCCACTAACATTTACATTTTTATAGATTTGTTATCTGGTAAATAAACGACCATAGTTTAAAGAGACACACAAACGGGATCAAGATGTTTGTCTCATTTAACTGAGTCTTTTGAAGTGGCATACATTAATAACAAAAGTTGCTGGAATTACTTACAATCCTACTTTTGAGGGATGTTGTAACCAAGTAGTTCCCAGGTTGGACTACAGATTCTTTGTCTACTTGAGTCCAGAACACTGGGGAAAGATCATTCTCACAAGTCTAGAAGCAGAAACTCTACCAAGAACACTACAAAGTAATGTTACGAACTATGAACACTGCTTTCCGCTCATCACTGATAAAGAAGGTCAGTCATCAAAAAGCCTTTAAAAAGACTGATGATTTTTGGACTGCAAATTCATGTGCCTTATATTCAAGGGGAAAAAAAGTGTCTTCCTGACAGCGACAGGTTGGAGAAAGCTGTGTTCTCAGACCTATTGTGATTTCAGAAATGATTCACTGGACTCCTGGGCTCCAAAAAGAAATAAAGGAGGAAAATTAAGGAGGTGTGAACTATGGTTCATTCTGTACCTTCAACTATTGATGCCTATGAAAAATAAAGAGAAACAGTCAGATAGCACTGCTATTTTCTGCTAATTCAGACATAAAAAAAGATGTACAGTGCTGTGTTACAATAACAAAAGGAACGTGGTACTTCATGTAAAAATGAAATCCGTTGAAAGTTTCTCTGCATGTACAAAGAAAAAAATGAAAATCCATGTCTGTCAAAAGATAAAGAGACAATCATGCAAGTTTGGAAGTTATATAAGGACCTGATAAAAGATCTTCTCTCTTATCAAAGAGAAAGTATTGAAAAATCCAGAATTAATTTTGGCAAGGCAGTTAGATTTTGACAGAAGGTGAAGCCATCTACGCTAGAATGAATCTCATCTTGTGTGGGTTGCACTCTGACACAGCAAAGGAATCCAAAATATTATAAGAAAAAACAAATCCGCTCAGACTCAGGGAAAATTAGCACACAAAACTGCATATCGATAACAAGAACCAGGACAGAATAGTGCCCAGCACATGAAAAGATAGCTAAGAAGCACAACGGACTATACCATTTTGCAAAAGTCTGCAATGTCAGGATGTCTGCTTCACTCAGGAGATGCATTTAGCCAAAGGCCATTGCTCTTGATCCCTGCCTGAACTATGGCTACAGCCACACACCCCACTCAGCCAGACCTAGTCCCTGACCCATGGACTTGATCTCCTGGCCAGATCAGGAGCCCGTCTTGTCACTTTGCACTCACTTGACTGTTATTCCTGGGCCTGTTCCTCTCACCTGGCCAGCATTCTTCCAGACTGCATACTCCCTGGCACAACCCCTGCCCATTTTTTCACTGGCACCTGCGGCACTTGGCTCACCTGACCCCACAGAGTAGCGCAGCCCACGCTACGGAATACCTATTAGCACTTCAACCAAGACTTTTTTCAGACTAGCTTATCTCAGAAGATGCAAAATGGGTATGATTTTTCCATCAAAGAGATGTGAGATCTATAGATCCTTGAGTGCATATCAGGAGCTCAAACCAGAGAGAGCCAACTACCATATTAATAGATGAGCCAGATGCATTTTTCTCATGGTCATTATTTTTTACCTGCTTGAAGGAAGACTGATGAAGATATACATGCTACAGTATTGGCTGGTTATAAATTTAAGGATTTACAGACTCTAAGACTAAACTTCAATGACCATATTTTACACGAGATACTGTAATGTGGAACATACAAGGAAAAAGTATTTTAAGTTAAATAAACCCATTTTTTATGTGCATGCATGGAGTACAACAGTATTTGAAGACACAAGGGCATGTTGTTCTTACTTATCTAGGTAGTTATTCAGACAGTCAAGATTCAGTTGCACCAAACCCCAAACTGTAAAGCAGAACATTATTTCAGGATATACTTTTAAAAAGGCCTCTGCCCCAAAACCTATTTTCAGGGGTTTTTTTCTTCCTTCCATTAAATAAACAGCTTTCACAAAATTCTGATGAACATACTCATCAACAAAATTAGACTTCATCATAGATTATAAAACAATCCCAATTTAAGTCTCTGTACTTCATGAAAGTGTAAGACTAAGTTTGAATGGTAACAAAGTATTTCTCTGGCTGATAAAATATTCATACCCATTTGTCATCAAGATTTTATTAAGTAGAAAAACAGCCTTTTCACTTTTGTTCACTAAAGAACTGGCACAGATCTTTCCTTCATTCAGTTCTGAATGAAGAAGATCCCTCCTGAAACATTACTACTCGTTTCCCTTTCCTGTACAACACAGTACAGGAGATAGTTAAAATTTACTTAGAAAGATGACTCCATGTTTTAGGTACACACAAAATTTACATATTTGCACTATCCAAAGTTTACAGAAGTTTTCATCATTAAAACTTTACACAGCTTCTGTCCTCTAGCATCTCTCCAGACGTGCCATTGTTAGATCCATTCATCAGATCTATAAATATTCACTCAAATTCACTATTGAAAGTCCCAAAATTTTATAAAATCTGTACACTCACATTCATACCAAAACATAAGTAAGATGTTCTACATTCAGTTATAGTCCTAAAATCATGAAATCTATTTCAGAAGAAAAATACAACTTTACAGATCTAGAAAACATGTGCAGCATGTTGTTTCTCTCTGCACCTAAGAGGGACTACAGCAATTACGGCAAATATCTCATCCAGAGCCCCACCACATATTAAAAAAAAAAAATAATCATTTACTGAGCCCTCACATCACTGTAGTGCTGATCTCTGGGTCATTCTTCAGTTGCTTCAGCAGGTCCCACTCTACTACCAGCTTCCTGACTTTCAAACACCTCATTTGTAGTCCACATGTTGCTTTACTGAGCAGATTCAGCAGATTGCTGAATCTCACTCCCAAGTTTCCAGCTTCACTGTAGTTTAAATTATACTTCCAATTCCCGCCTAATGTGCATGCTATCAGAGCTTCTGTCACTGCTCCCTGAAGAGCTGTTTGGAGTTCTTTCTTCCCAAATGATTAATATTGCCCTTATTTTCTCACAGTCAGCTCATGGTAAAATGCAGATAAGAGTTGGACAGAAACTCTACTGCAATACCCGAGTTCGTGCATGCACAAGTTATCAGCAGTCAGTACAGGACAACTGGATGACAGAGTGAACTGATACTGTCAATCAATAAGAAACTAAGACTAACATTCTCCAAAGAAATCTGAAAATTGGAACCTACACTTTTTTTTTTGGCAGCTAGAGCCACCACACGACTCACCCCTTCAGGGACACCTTGTCAGGAAACAGGAGGATTGACTGCAGCATGAGGAGAATTCGAGGAAGCTGTAAGATAGCTGTACCAAGAGCAGTGCTTTGAGGACCTGACAGCATTGCAACCTCCTAGAACTTGGCATAGCACTGAAGCCTAAAAAGCTGCTTTTCCCATGTCATTGCTCTGCGGTTTACGAGTTTGCAAAGGACATGCCCATGGACACATTGACTTTTACATGTGGAAGTATCATCATAACTTACGGGACAGAAGAGAGGAATAGGGAGGGACACAACTCTGCCACAACTGCTTATAATTTAAAGGACATTGTCTGATTTTACAGGTACTCTGAACTATATTATTAGCCTACACTGAACATGTTGCAGCCTAAGTCTTTCAGTCTGCCACCTTCCAGGTCAGAGCATGGTTTAATTCTTGATTCCAAATGCCTTTCCACAGATTGGTCAAAAGGTGTTATTTCACAGCAACTACTTAGCTGCTATGAGGGAGCACTAAACCAAACACATTGTCTCAGCGCTGCAGTCCAACTCAGTGAAGACCTCTGCTGAGCAATCTTATGCCATCATAAATGCCTTTTATTGAGTTATTAAAGGAAGCCAGTTTCCCTGTTATGACATACACATGATTACAGCCCATCATGATAGTCATTCACTGTTGAAACCAGAAAGGGTCTCAACTAGCACTGGCGATAAACAATTTACCAGACTTAGATGATTCACTGACCATCTCCTTTACTTAATGATTAGGAATGCGAGACTCAAATGGCTAAGAAAAATAATAACAGCAATAATTAAAGGAATGGGGGATTTTCCTTCTATAAATGTAAAACAAATCATTTCTGAACACATTTTCAAAAGCACTACAAATTAAGTTTATGGTTTTTGTTAATATTCTGTAATTTTTGAAGATGTACTTTTCTTTACCTCTTTTTTTAATTACAGGAAATGTTTTGATTCGTGTTCCATAGCTCCATCTGCTACAGTTGCTCAAAATGCAACTGACATTTATATTAGGTTTGTTTCCTCACAAGAAAATGTATTAGAAAAGGTAGTCTGACAGGTCTTTATATCCACTTCACAGGCTGCACATGAAGCATAATGATCATCCATATAACTATTGACAGAAATGATGAGAGAACAAGGGAAGACAACAACATGTGCACCAAACACACCCTCTTCTTCCAAATGAGATAAAAATCAATAATATCTACATTCAGCACTCCAGGAAGTTTAAAATATAGGGAGAAAAATGTACAAGGAGACAAGAAAACTGCAATCCCATTCTGCATTTTTTACTACTCCTGGTCTAATTACTCCTCTTTAATACAATCAGTCTAAGTTTATTCCTCACACACAAAGGAAAGCTGTTAACAACGGAAATACTACATACTTTGTACAGAAGAAATTCAGGGGGATTCTTTTTATTTTTTTTTTTCTTTTCCATTCAGAAGAGGTTTTGCAACCAGGTAACAGGTCAGTGACAAGCTGTTCAGACATGCTACCAACATGACAGGATCATCCCATTTTGGAGGTGAAGGAACCAGGTAGTGATTACATAGGTAGCATCTAGACTACTTAACTGACAAATCCAGACATCAGAAACGAAAAAACAAGTTCTCTCATCCTATATCTCTACATTTGATGGCTAATGTCCTCAAAGCCAATGTATTTAAAAGCAAAAAATAGCTGGCACAGCGAACTTTCCAGTAATTTCCTTCTTCTAAATCAAAGGGAATCTGTGCTGGAAAACAACTACTGAAAATAATTTTAAAACAAATGTTTTGATTAGATGACAGATCCTGCAGTATCTGGGGTAAGCTGCTGAGCATTTGAAAGCAAATCATCTTCCACCAGTCAGAGTACCAAAGTGTTCAGTGGCCTGACACTCAGGTCTTGATAACCCTAAGGGGTGACCCTTTCTCTGGAAATTGTTGCATCAGATTAAGTTATTTCTTCATTTCCAGTTTCTCTCCGCTTAAGTTAATTACTACTTCGTGTTAATGTTTACTGCCAAATTGATAATTTTGGCTACATTTACCCAGGAAAAAAAGTAGGGGAGATGCTGAATAAAAAAGCGAATCTGGAACCTCTAGCCCTGCCTGTCTTTCAGGACCAATTAACTGCAGTTTCCTTCTATCCTTCTGATCAAGCTAGACTGCATCACAGAGAAAAGCACGAGCAAAGAGATCATGAAAAAGCCAAGAACTGGCAACAGCACTGGTCACTAAAGAACAGCAGAACAAATCGTATTTAGCTGAACTACTGCAAACTACTCCTCACTTCCCCCATCATTTATTCAATGCCTAAGCTAAGGATAGAAATAGCAGAGAACACTAAATCAGGAAACTCTCCACTTGGCAGAGTTTAGTAAAATACACCTTACTCACGGAAATATTTACAAGACAAAGGGGTGGGATTTTTCTTTTTCCAAGTAGTACTGAAATATAAAGACAAGACTTCTTTGGGATTAACATTACTCATCCAGTTCTACACTTACTCAGGAAACAGTAAAAAACTGAGCCAGCACTATTCTGAACAGTTTTAACCAGTACTTTCTGTTTCTGATTTCAATGCCAAAAAGAAAATTTCCCCTAATTTTTTAAATCTTTTCTTCTATTATCCACAAAAAAAATAACACAGTCTTCACAGCCAGAGAAATGCCTCTACATTGTTATTACAAAGTAAGAGCCAGACTATTTTTCCATGCAACACACATCATTTCTGTATGAATTTCAAATCTGGATTGATACTTGGTGTATCAAGGCCTCTACCAAGGCCTTTATAGCATGCTGTTTGTTAGTGACACCAAGTCTTCCTAAGGAACTGTTCAGCAAAATTTTCTATCTCCAGACGGTCAGAGGTAGAAACAGCACACCTGGAACAAGGAGATGCAAGACTGCAGTTAGTGGGCTCTACTTGAATGAGTCCAAAGGCAAGAAAGAAGTGAGATAAGGTGCAACTGAATACCTAAAAGTTCACTACAGCCTCCT
Organism: Numida meleagris; assembly: GCF_002078875.1. NCBI lineage: Eukaryota > Metazoa > Chordata > Aves > Galliformes > Numididae > Numida > Numida meleagris. The sequence continues at coordinate 52,521,874 of NC_034413.1, forward strand.
TGACAGAACTGGAATTGAGTCAAGAAGAGTTTATTTGGTACTATGGCAATCTGACACCCATAGGTCTTAGGGCAGTTTTACCTGAGCTGGTATGGTTGCAACATCACAAGATCCTCCACCTAGCCCTCAAAGCGTTTATACATTTGGAGGTCTGTAATGCTATAATACAACAGAAAGTGCAGCAACGATAGCAGGGTAGCAAAGTCCTAGGCTACATCAAGTGAGGATATGCCCAAATGCAGCAGCCATGGACACAGAAACAATGGAAAAAAAAATCTGCTCACCCTTCAAAGGCCTCAGGTACACAGGGATCTCCACTGACGTGCACTTGCCTGTACTGCCAACCCTTAAGTGAGATCTGGGAAGGGGTGGATCCTGGCTCCACCCCTTTCGGTCACTCAGGGGCACTGCATGCACCTTAGCTTCCCTGGGTTGGCCCTCCCTTCCCACCAGGTGCTCAATCACTGGTTCAAGCCATGACTTAGTGTTTCCGTTACAGAGGTCAAAGCATTTTGGAGAAGAAATTATAGCATATAGTATAGACTGTTGAGCATTCTATAGATTTATATATCTTGTAAAGACAGCTTGGTCAAGGACAGAGGCATCTGCTGGCTAAAAGGAGTCCAATCTTCTATACACATGGTTAAGTGTCTACCCCTGCAAAAATGTGCCAATCTAACTATATTTTGTCTTGCAAGAGTGAAGATCACCTTAGCGTGACAGTGCCAACTGCTTTGTCATTAGCTCCATTATCACAGTGTCTTAGAAAGAGCTACTCTTTCTGCTATTTACTTGCAAATAGACACGCAAGAACATCAACTTAACACTTAGATAGGAAAATCCTTAATTGGAACCCGTGCTACATTCAGTGTTAATATTCTGAGTAAACTGATTTTTCTTTTAAAACTCTTTATAATGAAATCCTTGGGTTTCCTTTCACAAATAGGTTGACACTGATGTGGCCATGAATTCTGTGAATGAGTGAGCTACCATTTTTAAATTTTATTTTATTTTGTAAAGAACACACAAAGGAAAAAGTGTGTTATGGGTCAATTCACCAGACAGGAGTTATAATGAAAGCAGTATGCTTCTTCCTTATAGCATTAAGGCTGTAAAAGCTTATTCCTCTTCCAATACTGTAGGCACTGTCCATCATCAAAACCATGAGCACTACAGACTCGTAACTCAAGACTAGCAGCCTTTAAGGTATGATTTGTAACAACCACTCTTTGAAGAAAGCTAAGAGGTAAAGTCTGTAGAAATTAAACATTGTAGTTTCTTTCCAAGATGAGGCTGAAGAGTTCTTTCAAAAATACAACTAAGAATATTTCCAGCCAGGGAGATCTGTATTTCATCATGCCATGCACCATACAGTTCAGAAGTCCCTACTAGCAACCAGTTTCTGAACAGGAGGAGAAAGAGAAGTTACCTGAGCAGTCAGAAGGGCTGTTCTACTCTCAGGGAATGTCAGAGAATGGAATTAATACTTCTAATGCAATCTGAGTCAAATATAATTGTGCTGTCACGAATGAAGGCCACACTGAGAAGCAATAGCACAGTCAGTAATCAATGTTATTTTTAAACGCATGCTCTCATTTACTGTTTCTTTACTATGTACTTGGTGTTACAGTGAACCTGGGAGTCAGCTATTTTGCTTAAATCAGTAGTTTTAATTCTATTACTTGAGAAATAAACAAATAAATAAATAAGAAAAGGAAAGAAAAAGGTTAAGAAGTCTATCTCCAAGCAGAGTAACAATTCATAGCTAGTAGCTGCCCACCTGGAATATAATTATGACATGTTACCACAGTGAGACAAGGACTTATCTATTTTGTGGAAGAGAGACAGAACAAGATAATACGTTTGTTTTTCACCAACATGCCATAAGAGATGAAGTTTAAAAATTCTTTCTTACCTAATCCAGTTTGCTTCAGGATTTGCTGAGTTCGCAGATACTGTAACAACAAAACACAAAAAGAGTAAAAGCTTGACAGCCTTCAAGACACCTGAGATCTTTGGCATTTTTCCAGCTGTTTCAAAGTAACTGGCTACCCAAGCTAACAGCTGTTGACATACATGAACATCGTTGCATGCATTACGGTTCTGTTTCAAAGCTGACTAACAATAAAAGAGAATAAGGTGAAAAATTAAAGCTTGTATTCTTTACCTGACATAGTTTCTGTTGGCCATACACTGGACCCAGCAAAAGGTGCAGTCCTGCTGAGCAATAAACCTGGAATAGTTGAAGGCTGAATTATTAACAAGAACATGAGGAGGTCTCGAGCACATGATGAATGAAACAGAAATCCAAAACTTATAGCCTGATTTAGTTTGTAAAGGGAACTTAGGAGAGTTTCCTGAATACTTCACTTCCTCAGTTATTAATTTCAAACAGGATGGCACATGGAAAGAAGTGGGATGTGCTTTATTGCAATGTAGAGAATGATGAACACTGTCCCTCAAACCATCTTCATATCAATCTCTTAAGGGGAGAATTTAACTGAAATGGAAACATCTGGCTCTTATGGCTGTGGTCTCCATTCCTGTTCCCCTCGTCACCTCTCTTTTCAGTGATTAGCAGCCACTGTGCTTCCAACACAGTGCTGTGGCCTCCAGCTTTTTCATACCTAAGATCATAGATGTGCTCTCCGAGCAACTGATAGATGCACTGATACAGTCTCTACGTTCATGCAGCATTCCAGGATAAAAACTGGGTCATCCAATTAACTTTGAATATGGCACAGCTGGAATGAAATCTACGGATTTCTGGGCAAAGGCTGGAACTTCTTTAACATAACTTTGTGTCTTTTGATACTGCTGATAGCAATTAGAAAGTACCAACTAAAATAAGAAGCCTTGCCAGGATGAAAGAAAAAATTGTCAATTTTTCTTCTCAAGAGAATTTTCTAGTCACTCTGTATTATGTTCTGTGGAATTCCTATTAATACTTGAACCGCTGTGCAGCACACACTAATGATAAGCACAGCATTCAGAAAATGACTTCATCTATTCAGACACTTTGTACTGTTCCACCTAAACACTACATTCCTAATTCTGGGGATAGGAGACACAAGACTTGTAAACATTAACACGTAAGTTGGACATTTAGACTGAAACTCACAACGAGAAAACAGTACCAGTATGTGGAGCCAGGAGATGGGCAACATTAAGGAAAAGGACATATCTGAAACTTTGCATGAATAAATCAATTCAGTGCCTCTGTGCAGCTGGGACCAAGAGCCTCAATTTGCTTTCTCCACACAAACAGCCCCTTCCCTTGAAATTCACCTCTCTATCTTAAACCTCGCTCCAAACTCTCTGCTGGACTGGCTTGTTTTATTGCCTGCTCAGGTATTATTTCCAAAAAAGTCTACTCCGGGAACCCAAAGTACCAGGGCAAAAATAGAAGTAAGTATACGGCAAAGCACATTTCTTACCCATAGGACGTAAAATGTTTATATTTGAGAGCAAATTGTGAATAACAACTTGCAATGACTTTAGGAAGCCTGTACAACAAACAGGAGAAGGACAAAAAAAAAATAACTATAGGTAAACAAGGCAAAGCGCAAGAGGGAACAAACGTAAAACTGAGTCAAGGAAAGTAAAATAGGAATGGGTGGAAATGCATAAAGCTTCATAGACAGTAAGAGACACTTGATATAATGGGAATAAAGTGCAAGAATCTGTAAGATTGAATTATGCAATCAACAAATAACGCAGGCAAGTTTTTAGGCATGAAAGGCCCATGCTCAGACAAAAAACAGAATGTCAACAAATAATTGCCTGGACTGATACCAGCAATTATACCATTATCTCAGGTGTGCTGAACACAACCACCAGCGCACCATCACTTTCCAGAGTCAAACTATTACTATCAGCACAGGAAGAAGAAAAAGCAAATTGACTTCAGTTACTTTGTCACCAAGCGTAATGCCATCACAATAAGAAGGCAAACAACAATACATTTTCTAAAGCTTTACACTTTTTATTCATTTTCAGACTAAGGAAGAAGTATCTGTAACAGGAGGAGGAACAATGAAAAATGCCAAAGGTCATATGCTAGCTTTAGTCCTTCTCTTATTACATTTGTTTCTCATACATGTGCCACTACTAAAAGGTACCCAGTTTATTAATTCGTATCACACTCTGTCAGAAAATGCATTCAACTCCTTTAATTTTCATCTATTTCACAAGGAGAGTAAAGTTAGCACCATTTGGTGTTTTCAAATGTGTAGTTCTGTAGTGAAAATAGGAGACATTTGCAATAACAGCACTCCATCACCGCACAGGGAGGTAAAGTTAGTTCCTGAGGAAGCAACAACTGGCTGAGGGGTGGAGGAGTACCAGCCAGCTGTAGGCTGCTCGCATGCCTTGTTCCCTACAGGGCAGCAGCCTAGAAAGAAAAATCTCACACTCCCTTGCCCTCCCTCCTGTGCCACCACCACAGGCAAAGTCTCAGCTGTATCAGTAGAGTTTCCTGCCTGCTGCAAAGCACTCAGAAGGGACTGCTCAGCTTCACACCATCAGATGTTCATTCCAAAGTAATGGCATTCTAGTCACAGCTCTCCAGTTTTTACACAGTGAAGCATGTATGGCCTCACACAGTGCATCTTTCAGATTCTCCTCCCCAGAGAGGGGAAAATTCCTCACAGAAGTTTTTTGCAATTAAACAACAGTTTTTCAAGGTGTTTTTCAGTTTTCTGGTGCGGCAAGTCAATCTAAAGACATTGCTTGTTTTAACGCAGCAGCTGGTTCACTGTGAGTTTTCCTTTTGCTGACATAAAAATCAGCCACATCTTGTCACTCCTGATAAGTCACCCTTCCCAGTTCTACTTGGGCAGGCTCCTGAGCAGGAGCACAGAGCTGTGTGAAGATGCGAAAGAAGTCTGCAAGGCAGGAAAACTGTGAGGGAACCAGTAGAAGACAGATTTAAAGTATTAGATGGTTGCTCCTTCTCCATTTCAACCTGCAGAGTACTCCACTGCTTTAACCAAACAGCGGAACAGATGCTCTCCCCAGCTGCACACCGTAAATTCTTCGGCGATCACCACCTTCACTGCGCACCTTCTGTGTTCTAGATTCTCCTGCTGCAACTCCCTTACCTTCTCCCATCTCCTCTCACCGTTTTACGAGCTACAGGTCTGTATCAAACAGCACAGTGATAATCCATCACAGCAAATGAGTTCACATATTTGATTCCTCTTGTTAACACTAAGGCTCTGTATTTTAGACTGCAATGCATGAGACTTTACACGCACTCTGAACTTGCATCCTGGATGATTGCTGAATACATTGCAGCTTGCTTATTCTCCCACAGTCCAGCTCAGTTTAATTTCAGGAAAAGGAATTAAATGACAACAGAAGAAAACCAGGACAGATCTTTCCTACTGAACAAAGTGCTGACTGTTCCTGCAGGTACTGAGCATTCTCCTCTTCCCTTGATCAATTAAGCCAAAGTGCCTTTTTATTCTCTGTCTCTACATTACTGAAGTTCAGTGGTAGAATAGGTTGGTAAAAAGTTCAGTGCTCACCTGGGCCAGTTATACTTGGGGTTTGTACGAGGCTTTTTCCCCTCTTTCTCCTTTTGTCTTTCCAATCCTTAGGCTCTTCCCCCATCTCACTTTCTGCTCTCTTATGTTTCCTTGGATTGGATCACAGGAATTCATCTCTAGATATGAAGAAAAAGGAAATCTGCAAGAACTAAGGAAATCTAAGGTACAGCTACGCACAATGCATTACTGTGCTGTTCAGATGACATCTTGAAACTAGGCTAAGGAAAAAAAAAAAATCACCAGCCAATTTTTTTTTAAGCTGAATATAAGCCAATACCAGAACTTTCAGTATTTTAGAGCACCTTCCTGAACACAAATTTCTTTGAATACCCTCACAGCACTGCAGTTTATAAGCACTTTGTTCATTATTCTCTTCTCCGTCACTTCTTCTGGCAGAAGACTGGCAAAGACAGTAACTTCTGTTTTTGCAACACAGAATGTTTTGGTTCCTCAGGAAAAGTTTGCACTCAGGAGTCCTTTGCTGTCCTCCAGCCATTAGCACACAAAAACCATTGTCTTTGACCAGTGAACTTTTTATTCTGAATACATTTGGCAAAAACACTGCAAAATTGGTCCTGGCAGCTCTTAACGCAACCAAACAGCCACTGCACTGCTAGCTTAATCTCTCATCCCTGTACTCACAAAGCCAATAATACAGGTATGTTTCTTCTAACCAAAGATTTTGGGTGGTACTGGAGAAATAACTTACTGTGCACATACGTCAGCCAGGCAGCAAACAATTCAGAGGAAGGAATCACACAGCTATTCTCACTCTCCAACACACACCTATGTATTGCTGCAGATAACCTTCCTGCAGGTACTTAAACACAGAGCACCACATGCAGCAAATCTCAGCACAGGGAATGAAAAAGTTCCTATTTTCTGTTTCCAAACTGAACCATTTGCACTTAAACTGACCTTCAATTTGAAAAGGGTCTGAACTGGCTTTCAGCATCCTATGCTGACCTCACTTTCTAGCAGGACTACCATATGAAAGTATCAGCCCAGGGGCAAAAGAGCTCTGCTTGGTTCAAGTCATGTTTTTATTTCTGGAACAGAACTTGGGTGAATGCTTCTATTTTTACTTTATGTGCTACAGTGTCAGTAATCTGCATCAACCGGGATAAACACTAGATGATAAGACATCACGTCAGGAAAATAAATGCATAACTGTTTGAAATCATGCATTAGGAATTAAGTGAACTTTAGTTTGGGGGGGGGGGGGTACAAAAAGGTTCTAAAAGAGATACAACGTATTTTCAGATTGGAGTTTTCCACAGGATTCGACTGTGGGCTGAGACAGAACCAATTCACTACTTTGGCAAGAAGAAGACCTCAGTAACCACGGCTGATTTCCTGACACTTAGCCAGCATTAAGCATTTTCACAGTAACAGGAATTTCCACGCGGAACCAGAGTTTTGTACTTAACTGTTTCACAGGGTACCTCAAAACAAAACGCCAATCCTCAGTTTTCATTGCACAGTGGTACTGGAATTTTAGAGTGCAGATTTAGATTGGGAGAGTGAAAAAATAAAAACAGCTTTTACATATCAAAACTAAAAACTATTTTATATTTGCACCGAAGGGAATGCACTGCTTTAGAGAAGTAACTAGAAGGACACTCTAAGTCCGCCTCCTCTCCGGCCGCGTGCAGCATTACGTACAGCTGTTACCTTTCAAAAAACGTTATGTCTGTGTACCTTCCCCCGCCGCAGCGGACTTCTCAGAATACCGGGGACAACACAAGCCCCGGCGGCGCCGGCTGCCGCGGCGTTACCTCAGAGACGGGACAGCCCCCGCCCCACTCGCAGCGCCGGCGAGCCGCCGCTCACACAGACGCCGCCATTTCGGGACCGCGCTCCGCCGAAGCGCAGCTGCAGGCAAGGGCAGCCCCGCGGGGCCGGGCAGCGGCAGCACGGAGCCTCGCCCCGCCGAGCCCAGGCGCAGTGCCGCGCGTCTGCGGGCGGGAGTTTAGCTCAGGTCGTAAAGCTGCGCAGCGCGCCGCAACGCGGGAGAGAGCCGGGGTCTCGAGGAAGGTCGATTAAAAACTATAAACCAAGAGTGAGATTTAGTGAGATCTTAAAGGAATGGTGAGGAGCAAGAAATACAATTAGTGCACACGTATGCATAATTGGTATTGTGTTGCTTTCACTGAGATTTACTGAACACTTTACTTGGCTCCGTCTTCTGCATTGCCCAAAACAATTAGCTGAGAGTGGAGGTCAGCCTGTGCTCTGTCTCTCCTGGAGCAAAATAAATGCTTTATAAAGCATTTCTCCCCTGCTGGGAGTGTTTCCCTGGTGGAACCCCCCCATCTTTGAGCTCTGTATTTGTATTTCACCTGTATTTGGGCTTAGACAGAACAACATTTTCAGGTTGTTTCTGGTTGCTAGATTAGGAGAAATACAGATGGATATTTCTCTGATACCCTTCTGTTTACAAAAAAAAAAAAAAAAAAGTGAAGGGGGAGAAGAGGGAGCGAAAAAAAGCAGAAAAAGCCCAGAGAAACAACGGGAGGCTCTTCCCTTTCTCAATGTGCCAGTGCTTTTTCCAGCCTCACATCACCAGGGCTCCTGCTCAGTTTTCCCTAGCGCTCTCAGGGTAAGCATTTTGCTAGTGCATCATGAACACCCTCTGCTGCTTCCACAGCGTTTTTCATTTTATGTCTCAAATGTGTTCAGACCCATAAAATGAGCAGACCTGTTTTTGTAGTCAGAAACATGCAGTTCAGCTCTGCCTTCCCCAGGCTGAGGCTTAGAGTTCTGTGTTTGGGTTGTCAGTTTCTATCATTCTAATTTAATGAGATACAAATAAAGAGAAACTACTGTTTTCATCAGCTTCAATCAGGTCTGACTCCATCCATCCACAGCATCAACTCTCTATTTTTTTTAAGTAGGAAATAGCCTGTAAGTAATGTTCATAATAATAATTTTAAATTCTTCTAAGCACCGCCTTTCTCCATTACTGCATCAATTTTTTAATTATTTTTTCTTTTTAAACAAAGCAGTAGTTCCTAACAGTAGTTACCATCTTTCTGACCAAAGTGCAATGCTTTTCTTAAACCTTTCTCTTGATTACTGGATTTTGTACTTTGTAGTCCTATGCACACACATTTTTCTTGCATCCACATTTTAGTAAACTACTTCAAAGTAATCCTTCATAAAAAGCAAAGCAACTGAAAGGCAAACTTAGATTTAGAAAATCAGTAAAGAATGTAGATTATCAGCATTTTCTCTGAATTCAGCCCATGATGACATTAGCAAGAAACTGAGGTGATGTGACAGTTTTGCTGAGCAATGTTCCTTTTCGTATTACTGCTGTTTTCTTGAATTATTACATACGAGTGTATACAAAGCCTTCTTCACAAGCCATTATTTTCTCTATCCACAGTTGCAAAAAATTCTGTAATATAGTATTATATAAATTGTATGTTAGCAAATAGTAATACAGACAGCTCACACATCCAGTCAAGCTGACCCTCTTGAACAGCCACTAGCCTCAAACCCAGTGTTTAATCCCACATGCTTTCAGCTTACACAAATTAGAACTCACAAAGACATCCCTTTCAGCTGTGCATAACATTCTGAAACATCATTGCTCTTTGCTGTGTTGTGTAAGAGGTACCTATATTCAAGCAAAAATAACATCTGTACTACTAATCTGTACATTTCCTCAGTATTCTCAAGAATTTGGAGATACAGGTACTCCAGATTTCTCCTGTAGTTCATATGTTGATTTTTGAACCACAGAAACTTCCTTGATTATGACTCTTCTTGTCTGCAACAGTCTGGACTTTCTTGGGCTCTGTTACAAAAGTTCATCCCTATTTTTTATTTTTTTAATCAATCCCTTGGGCCTGCCTGCTTGCTTTGTTCTGATTCTGATGGCTTTTCATTCCCTTTTTCACTAGCCCCTTGCAGGCCAGCTAGAACAACTTTTCCAAACACTGCTGGACTGTTCAACATACCTGCGTACAGTGAGGAAACAGTCACGATGGGTAAGTACACTATACTTGCGGTACATGAGTGGTATGCTTGCAGACTCCGTGTCACATGGTGGATTTCCAGACTTGTTTTCCATGGTGCAACAATTTTCAATGCAGTAGCTTTATGGGTGCAGCTGGAATGCACAACTTGCCAATAGATCATCCATGAATCTCAGAAATACCTTAATACAGAATTTCAAAAGGCAACTAAGGATTTAAAGTTACAAAATGAAGCAACAAAAGATAAGTTATCTTAATTTTAACTTGCATATTTCAGCAGGAATAAATTTCAGATGATGCAATCTTTCCATTTTTGTAATGTTACACAAAACAATAGGTTTATTTTCAGTTGTCCTTTACTGGTACCTGCACTTCTTATTGCCTTTGATAGCAGTCAGACTAATAACGTTATTGCTTGCAGTAATAGTGTTGCCAGTTCTGAACTACAATTTACGTAAGTGTTGCTTATCCTGTGGCTGAACTGAAACTAGCTATATTTAAGTACAACCTTTATTTTGTTGTTGTTGCTTGCAGATCTCCACTAGAATGCTTAATTGTTGTTATATTTCTAATTACTTGTGCAGTGATGATTGAACTCATTGTCCAATGGCTGCACTAATGCAAGCTCAGTAGAAGATGAGTCATTCCTATCCTTCCTTTAGATTATATTTTAAAAATAAACAATTTCACATTTGTATGGCCATGGTTTGATGATAAAAGGTGAAAAAGCATTATTAAATGAAGTATTATAAAATTCTACAGGCTCAAGAATGTAGTGGATATGGAATATTTTTTCCACAAGTATGCTGCGTTTAACCGATGAGTGTACTCTATGAATGAGTGCAGTTGCTGCACATTGTAATTTCTGTGAGCAGGCACATGTGTGAATCTGCTGCTATCTAAACCGGCACACATTACTGACTGGTAGTCAGTCATGTAACCAACAAAATATAAATGGAAATATTTTAATCAACATATCATTGTAACGAAACTTCCTCTTTTTGTAATTAAGAAATTGAGATGCCCTGATATAGCGTTAAAGTGTCCTTATTTAAGCAGATATAAATAAGCATTATTCACTACACTAGATTTCCTCTAGAAGTCTGGATTTCATGCTTTTTAAATGCCTGTACTGAATGCATTTGACTTTGCCTAGAGATGGACTTGTAATTACAAACAAAATGCATGGCTGCATTAACCTACACACATCCTAAACACTGTTTCATCAGATGTTAAAGCAATAACATTAAACAGGTTTGCCTGAAGAGGAGAAATTGTTGCTGGAGATCTTGAGGAGACTGCTGAAACGTGTACTGCTTCCATGAAAATCCTGAGGCAGTTCAATTGCATCATATTTTCTTGACCTACCAGGTCATGTAGGTGCTGCTTTGGTTTTTCTTTCTTAGCCTTTAAATAAATGCAAATGCATCCTTGTTCAAGATCTGCCAGCATCTTGGAGGAAAAAAAAAAAAAGAGAGAGAAAAAAAAACTCCGTGGCTCAACTAGTGCATGAATAGAAAAAAAGAAATCCTGAATATAGAAATACTGTATTACCTGAATACAGAAGATAGGAAGAGCAAAGGAACTGAGGTGTTTTACTGTGCGGATTTGAAGGAAAACAATAAAACCGCAAAGGGGATTGAAAACAAGAGAAACTCCATTAGAAGAGTCTTAAGCAATGAAGTAAATGAAATCATAGATAGTCACAGAGTAGTTAAGGTTTAAAGGAACCTCTGGAGGTTGTCTGGTCCTACACCTTTGCTCAAGATGGGACCCAGAGCAGGTTGGCCAGGAGCTTGCTCAGGCTGTTTTGGAGGGAGACTCCACAACTTCTCTTGGCAATCTAGGGCTTCCTGATGTTTAGGTGGAGCCTCTTGTGTTCTAGTTTGTGCCAACTGCCACTTGTCCTGGCACCAGGTACCACAGAGGAGAGCCTGGGTCTATCATCTTTGCACTCTCCCTTCAGGTATTTATACACATTGATAAGATCCCATCTGAGCCTCTTCTCCAGGCTGAACAATCCCAGCTCTCTCACCCTCTCCTTATAGGAAAAGTGCTTCAGCCCTCTGATCATTTTGGTGGCCCTATGCTAGCTAGACGCTGCAGTATGTCCATGTCTCTCTTGTACTTAGGACCCCAGAACTGGACAGAGGACTCCAGGAGTGGCCTTGCTAATGCTGAGTAGAGGGAAAAGATGACCTCTTGACCTGCTGGTGATACTTTGCCTAATGCAGCTGACAGTATTAATGTAGGAGTGGATTCTAGCATAGAGGACTCCGTTCTCTGCAGAAGTAGTAGCAAGAGATATATTGAAGCTTTATGCATGTATTCAAAGATTATTTGTACTAGAAACTAGCAGCTGCAGATAAGTCAGATGAGTGCAGCAAAACCATACAGGTAGCAGCACAGTATTAATAAGAAATTATATTTGCACTGGTAAAGAGCAGAAGCCAATCAACAAAATAATACCTCTAGCCAAGACTACAGTGCAAGGTACATAACCATAGTCCAGCCCTTGCAGATTCATAACCACAGTTATCAGTTATGATTACAGTTAACCACAAACTGCAGACAGACATCTGGAAACAGAAGAGGGGAGATGAAATAGCTGATGTAGAGACAGCATTGAAATGTAAATAGCATGACTGAACTATAGTGGATTAATTCCCAGCTGTGAAGTCCAAAGGAAAAGGTGACTCAGAGGACTTAAAAGCCAGCAACAATACATACATCTTATATGTTCTAAAAACCAACTGCCAAGACAACGATCTACAGAGCATTCTAGAAAATCATCCGTACCACAGTTAGCAAACATAGTGCTCTTCTGCATGAGCCAGGTTATCCAAATTCCACGAACTTATCCTTTATTACATCTGCAGAGTTTGAGTGTGATGCTCCACAGAATGATCCTTAGGAACAAACTGTTTTGTACAGCTTTGTTCACAAAGACAGCAGCAATATGATTGGGAATGCCATTACAGCCCCTCCTCATGGCTACATTCAGAGTTACTGCTGGACAGACAATGACAGTTTTGTTATAAATATCTGAATTTACTCTTAGTTGGTGTATGTCTGAATCACCAAACTGCTTACAGCACACAAATGCTTGACCTGATTAAATATGTGAGACATTATTAGTAAAATTTGAAAGATAAACTTATGTAGATAATGGTTTATCTTTTCCCATGTTCTTTCTCCTTCTGCCTTTCCACATACAGCATACTTTTTTCCATAGTACAGAAAATTAAATGCTGCATAAGAAAAAAAAAACATTAAATATCTCATTTTATACAAGTAACCTTTGCAAATTCCAAACAATTATGCAGTATGTTACTCAAATAGCAACACTGAGTAAGAGAAATCTACAATTTTTTATTGGCCTCATTTCTTCTTACAGCAGAGTGTCTTTCTAATGAGTTCCCTTAGTGTTCAACATCCATCGTTACTGCGACACGCTTGCAAAGGTAAATCATTTGAATGGGCTTAGCTTTCTTCTATTTATTGTTGCCAGGGGAAACACTCGGTTGGTATTCACCAATGCAACACGTCTCACGATGTGCATTTCAGGGGACCAGATACAACAGATGTGCAGCACCCTTGGAAATACGCTTGCACAGAACAGCATTACTGAAATACCTCAGCCTGAGATTGTTTTGTATTTCTTACCTCTTTACAATGATTGTAAATTACAATTACTAACTGTAAAATTGTATGTAGTAATCTAATTAATATTCACCAATTCTGCCCACAATTTAAACAGGCCCAGTCAGTGAAATGCATCATTCTAATAGAATCCATTTACATTATTATTTTAAATATTTTCTTCCTTGTATAAGATGGATTATTTTCCATATAAGTCTTGCCTTTATCAGGTGTGTGACTAAAAAAAGTAATCCAATAGAGATAAAGTGTAATTATGAACTATTTCTGAATAACTAGGTATCTGAAGGTTTTTTGAACGACATCAGTCACTTGCTGGGAAGTATCAGTTGTACAAATACAGTTGTACCAAACTCATGAAAGGCAAAAGCATCTTTGACTCTCAGAATATTTGTTTGTTTCTTAAGATAGCAGCTTCTGGCAGGAAAAAAAAAAATGGTGATGTAGAGATGCACATGATATAAATGATGATGTAGACTCATGGTTGGCTGTGGAAAACAAAAAAATTTTAATTTCCTGGTGATTTTGATTACTGCCAAAATTGTTGTGTGGAAAGAGGTGACATTTGAGGGTGGAGGCAATAATGCATGAAAACATAAAAAAGGCATGAAAATAAGGGGAAGCATGAAAGAACCATATCTCACTCAGGTCCTATGTGCATATTTATAATCCTTTGATGATGGTAGATCCTACAGTCTGGATTGCTGTAACACCATTTGCTCTACCATTACAGAGCAGCTCTTTGATTTACTTACAGTATAGATGCTCCCTGTCCTAAAGGAGTTTACAATGTAAGAGCAAGACAAGAACAGCAGGCTAAAGCAAACAGCTGGAGAAACTAAATGAAATAATAGTCAGCTAAAGCAAGAAAGCAAGCAGCTACAGTTTCTTCGAAGTAATTTTCAAGCTGTACTCTCTGGCTAGTTGTCCCTCACTAAAGCTCTCTGAGAAAATCCAGTCTTCTTTGTTACATGACTTTCTGGAGATGCTTGGGCTTCTTTTGTTGTGAAATACTACACAGATGAGGTAGTTGCATATAAAATATGTAGTCAATGAAGGCACAAAAAGAAGGTGCTGCATTACATGGAGAGAGCCCCAGGTTTCCAAAGAAACAGAAGGAAAATAAAACTTCTCACAAACTGTAGTAATGGCTTCAACAGCCAGGTGCAAAGGCTATTCCTTGGCACCTAAAAAACAAAGGCTCATTATCTACTTTAAGTATTTGTTCACATGTAATCCCTTAAAACACGTTGTTCTGATTTGATCAGAAGTGGTTCTGTACACAATCCCATTTCTACTTTAGTAGGGGATCCATTTTAAGGCTAAAGAATGGGTACAGTAGAGATGGCTGAACACTTAGAAGAACTGTTCTTTAAATGAAAAGATTTTTGTTGCTGTTGAAAGCTTAAAAATGTAAGAGAAGTGGAGTGAGCCCAGTATCATTTCTAGTCAAAATGATCAAAAGTTTAGCAGTTGTAAATTGAAAGCAGTCCCACACTGGGAAATGTATTAGACATCAGGAGCTACAAGCAATTTGGCTGGCTAAAACATACAGACATACGCAGCATAAAGAATTGACTGAGGGAGCTTGACTTCACAGTAAAAGTTTTGTCTTAGAGAATTCTTGCTCTGTGATAGCAAGTAATGGAAGAAAAAAATGTATTTTTAGCTCTTGTCATTAAAAAATTTGTTTCCATGCTCAATGCAAATGAAAAGGTTTACCACTCATGTGGTACCCACATGGCATAAAGGCAAAGGTAATATTAAATTAAACAAAGTGAGGGGTTTCTATTGAACTGGCTGCCATTTTTACAAATTAAGGGACCAATCTGCTCTACATCAAGTAACAAAATTACAGGAAATGACTTTATAAATAATGGTACTTTTATGAAGGCTCATTTAGAAACATTCCTAACTGGGACACAGCTAAATTCAAAATGCTTCTCAAAAAATGTTTTTTTCCACCTCATATTTTCTAGTACCATGCATAAGTATACTTTGCAAAAAAATCATGTTTTAGGATAGTAAGATTAGCTTTTAAAACTATCTTTTATTTAACAACATTCAACTGTGCTTTCTCAATGGTATTTCAAAGAAACAGTACTTGAAGTATGTAGCACTAAATCTTCCGAACAGCATCAGTGTTGAGAAAGTACAAATGATACCAGTGATACAAATCTAAAAACTTATCAGTGAAAAAGAATTTTTAATTTACTAAATCACTCTGCCCATTTATACAACAACTAAACTCATTAAATGTATGTATTTCCTACCTAAGCAAGTTCATTTGCAGGAATTAATAGCTAGTACAACCTAGCAAGAATTATAGCTCTTGTTTTCTTACGTTGCAAACAGCATCGCTTCATTCTTATCTAGCTTAATGCTCAGACAGTCTCCATTCGTCACTATCCCCATCTCTGAAAACAAGGAAGTGCAAAGCAGGACAACAGAATCTGGTTTAGATGAAAATTACATGTAAAACATACCAAGATCTGCGTACTAACTTACTCACTCTTCTGGCAGCTGTAGACACACAGCACAAACTGATCTCATGGGATTCCAAAAGTAAAAACAAGCATTTTTTGGATACTGCAGCAAAACAAGCACTTTTTGAAACCAAGATGTCTCATGCTTGTGTAATACTATACAAGATTCCTATTACAGAGGTGATGAAAATATTCACTGAGAATTTCAGGCTGTCACTAAAAGAAAAGATGTTGTTATGGCTATTATGCAAAGGTAGCAACAATCGAGACTGTTTCACCAAATTTCTCACAGGTCAAAAGAAAAGGCAAAATGTAATACACAAATTTATACATTCAAAAACTTGCAGTGATAGTTATTCCAGAAGCAGACTTGACAGAAGGAATGATCAAGAACCGCTTTCCCAGAAAGACAGCTCCTTAACTCAGCATTTTAATGTTAGCACTCTGCAGCAGCAACACTGTAATAGCAGGCATAAAAGCAAGCACACCCTTAAGTGGTGCAGGTCTGCATAAAATAAAATAATCCAAATTATTCATCATACACAACTGCGTGCAAGTAACAAAGGAAAAAGCAAATCAGAATTACTCTCTACACAAAGTACTTCACTTAAAATTCTGACACTCAAATAACTGCCTGGCTATTGCGTGGAATTCAATAATACTTGTATTTCGGATGACTGAGGTGGAAAGAAAAAATTTCACCGATACACAGATTGACAGTAGACTTTTATTAACATATCTTACAATGCCGATTACTGTATTCCTAGTTTTGTAGTTCTCTGATGCATTTTAAAGATAGATTTATATTCTACAGTAATGTACTGTACTTAAATGATCATTCCTACAGGATATCACACCAGAACATTTGAGTAATGCACACACACGCCACTCTAGTTTGGACCTGTTATTTTTCAAGGTTAGCTTCATAAAACAGGATAAAAAAAGTAATGGGGGAAATCAAAATTCTTGTTTAGCAGCATGCAAGGATATTCAAGTACAATTTTCAACAAAGTAATTTTTTTGTGTTTTTAAATTGACTGGTGACTAATTCACCAGTACTAAAATAAACACTATGAAATACCCCAATGTTAAAGTTAAGGCTAATAGTTTAATTCACATCCATATGCACAACCAGAGAACGTTCCATTTCAAATAGAACACAGTAATCAAATTCTGGATACGTTATCTCTTGTGAATGTAGCATCGGTGCTTCAAACTACGGATTACTCAAGTTCATGAGCCCTGTAATAATGTTATGCTGGAGATGTAAAGATACTTTTTGTTTCTCAACCACACTTACAAAATGGCCTGATACTCATAATGAGCAATGCAAAAATATTACAGGCAGAACTTATAATACAGTATCAAAAAAGTAATATTTTGGAAAAGACATAGCTGTTTAGTTGGTGAAACAGTAATTTTAATCTTACAGGAAGTACTGTAATACTTTTGAAATATACATATATATTTATACGTATGTATAAAAACCACCATCCATTATTGTGGGGGGTTTTGAGTTGCAGTTATCCAGAAAAACTCATTGTATTTAGTTACTTTTCCTTCTGTCCATTCTCCTTGATTGCTACACAGTCATTTTATTTCCCCTATACACTTTTCACTAAGTAATGACTTCCACTGGGGAACTGTTTTCATTGTATACATGGTTTTATCATAAGATGTTTTTATTTTACACATATAAATTTTATTTTACACACAAGCTACGAAAGTCAAAAATACCAGGAACTGCTTGGTAGTGCTGTATGAAATAGCCAACATGTCCAACACCTGTGGAAAAACATTAGTAGCAATATATTACATATCTTTTCTGCCAGTGTACACAGTGTGGGGTTTAGTCCGGTCTGGCCTGTTCTCTTGAATTGTTTTAGCCCTCTAAACATGAACTGATTTGGCATTCTCTCAGTGAGGCTGCAAATGTATTGTGTGTTCACATAGGCTACCCCTTGAGTTTTGGTTGTTTTTTTTTTTTTTCTTTCCTTTTCAGAAAACCAAGCAGAAAGAACAGTGATCACTCTGAACAAATGCAATACAGAGGGAACCTCCTGAAATGACAGGAAAGATACAAAATTATGTTTCATTTGTAGAATAGCCTGCACATTTCCAAACCAATCATTCTGAAACATACATCTCGTCTGTAATGACAGACAGGCTTATGGTTATTACACTTATAATTGGGATCTGCCACTTTGGGTGCCATACTAATTCCCTATATACAGCAATTTCTGTATGTGTTATCACTAATGGTTTATTCAACTGATACGGAAAAAAAGGAAGAAAAAAAAAAGAATGCGTTTTCTGGATTACATTAAGAGCAATGAGCTACCTAATTTCCAGCTATTTCATGTATTTTATGGAGGAAAAAAAAAATCTATGAAATTCCTGAGAAAGCATAAGTTTTCAGTAATGCCTGAAATATTTCAATAGACCTCTTATGGTAAGTGAAATAATCTTTAAAATTCAACTTTCAGACCAATTGTTACCATGCAGTCTCACAATCATTGTACAATTCATGTATAATTACAAATGCATACCAAGCAAAAAACCTCAAACCAACACAAGAAAGGCAAAAAAAAATTATCCAACATAGAAGATGTAGTACACATATACAGTTTCAGCAAAAATTGCTAAAAACTCAACTCCACACAGAGAAAAATAAAAACTTGACAGCTATCCCTGGAGCCTCTAAACAATTGTAAGTAAAACTTGTGCTTCTTAACAATATTGGAAAAAAAAAATAGGACTACTGAGTGCAATCATTGCTCACACCATTTTGAGGATTTAATTTTGAATTATTATATCATTATTTAATAGCAACAGCAGCACATTATGCAAAAATGTCATGTGTTGACCAAGTTCCATTTCCCTTTTATGCCCATTCCCCACTCTACCCCGAGGCAAAGAACTGAACTCCCATTCATTTAAAGCTATTGTCAGTCAAGATGCATTCATTCATGGTAACAGCGATGATATGGTGTGAAGATGATGATGATTTACAAGCCATTATAATGTGGCCCCCATCTTTTATTGATATGATCAAAAGTATGAGACACCCACTGCTGCTCAAGCACTTTGTATCTTTCCTTGCATATGTAGAGAGGTTTACCACGCCTGTTTAAAAAAAAAAAAACACTAATGGTTAATGTGTCACAAATGGAAAACAACTTCACTGTTAATATAAACAATATAGGATATTCATATTTCATCAACCCCCCCCCCCCCCCCCCTCCCAGAGAAGCATACATTTTTATTCGTGGGGGGCTTTTGGTTTTGTTTTTAAATAAGATAGCTGCACTCCTCCTCCCTCTTGGAGAAACTTGCAGAAAATGGGAACTATCCCTACAAGGTAGAGGATTTTTATCTGTTACTGCATTATATGTAACTGATATACACAGGGCAGCAACAATAGAACATTCTTGTAATTAAATCATTACCTAAGATCTCTGTCTTCTTCACCATGTGCATCTAGATAAACAGAGCCCCAAAGGCAGAAACGATGGCCTCTTATGATGATGATTACAGATGCATTAATCAAAAGAAATATTCCTGTCCCGGCTCCACAGTTTTGTGAATGCTGTAAAATTATGATTGTAGAAAGGGAAGAGTACAAAGATTCAGTTAGTCTCTGTTAACTTTATAACAAAAAGGACTTTCAAAATATAAACTAGTTTTTCTTGAAACAACATACACACATTATTTACTAGGGAACAGTTTGATGAGGTATAGCCTGCCCCAAAATTCCCCAGGCAAAACAGAACTCCGTATCTTGTGCTGCCATAACTTTACATACAAAAATGGTTCTGATTACAAAAGAGAGGGCACTCATTCTGTTAAGAGCTGCATAAGAAAAATGAGCAAAAACATTCTCTACAGTATTTATAATTTGTTGTACAGCAAACTGTTTAGCATTGCCAAATATCTGCACAAATGGCAAGAAAAAGAAAAGAGTAAAAAATCTTAACATTTCCTCTTTTACAGTGATACCTACTGCTAAACATTTGCTTTATCTACGCTCACAGATCTAGTCTACGGTTCTACAAATCTAATTTTTTTTTTTTAATTAATTCCTGTTTGCTTCAATACATCACTCACTACTAGTTAATACAGACTGTGATATTTAAAATAATTCATTTTGGCAATTAAGTATGTACTTTTTTCTATATGGCTTTATTACAAGTAGAGGGTCTAACTCCACTGACTAAAATAAAATGTAATTAGTTACATAGATTCTTAATTCTTTTCAACTGCATTCATATGCATGAAGCATACACTTAAAATGTAATTAACAGTTACACTTAAAGTTTTGCCTACCTCTCTGTTCTTCCACTGTAATAGCAGAACGAGAGAGAAAGATAAGTGCAAGGAATTACACAATCCTTATGGAATTTCTTTGGATTTGATTTTATGCTCTAGTTATAAATAGCTCCCAACAAATTTCCCTCAGTTTTGTGAAGCCCATGTATTTAGAATCTTCTAATCACTGTTCAGTGACAGGAGCATTCTGAAGGTAGCAAATTTCAGTAGGTTACAAATGAAAACCATGTGTCAACACTGCCCACAACAATGTTTTAAGAGTTTTTCCACAAGGCTGAATTAAGCCAGCAGCTTAAAAAGGTCAGTAAAATTGTCCTTCAGAATCCAGACTAGGTCCAACTATCAGAAATAAATGCTAAACCTTATACAAACATTTATATGAGATAAACATCAAGACTGAGCAATGGAGTTAAAAAATGCCTGTCAGAATGAGAATCAAGTACATAACTGGAATTTTCATCTCTCTTACCAGTACACATTCACAGTAACTCTGTTGTTTGCAGCACAGTCCTTTCAAGCATACAAAAGTACCACAAACTAGACAAACAGCAGGATCTTTAGGAACCTTGGTACAAACAGTACAAGTCTTTCTGTGATAATACTGAAAAATGGTATTATAATTCTCAGGTAACTGAAGGAGACGTGGCAAGTCCCACTTAGGCTCCTGGATAAGCAAAGCCTAGAAAGAAGGTAGGAACAACGTATCAGTTCTGCACAATCATTTAATAAAACTAAGACAAGATTATTGAAGAATGGAAGAATGCCATTCTCTCAATTGTTCTCTATTTCACAGATTAGGAACTGTCTTGCAACAGTCACCTGCTTCTGGCTGAACACCCTTCCTGTGGTCACATGTTGTCTTTTGTAACAGGTACAAAATGAGTGCTAGCCTCTTCCCAAGGATGTTTTCTAAATGTGACACCACTTAAGTGCAATAACCTTCGTGGCTAAAACAAAGAGGATTGAGACGAGTTTAAAGAAAAGACTGCTGCTCACTGTATCCACTGAAGAAGAAAGAAGCAACAGTGTTGAAACACTTCTGATTTCTATTTCACAACTGATTTCCTAATTCTGCTGATTCAAGCCTGTGTTTGGTTTCTTTGTTTTTCTTATTGCATCTTTGGCAGAAGATGCACAATCTGTTGTAAGTAAACTGTTAAACAGCTTTTATCATTTGATTTGTTTCAATATTGCTGATGATTTAGATTGGATATATGGAAAAAGGGTTGTTTTTTTTGTTTTTTGTTTTTTAAACAATAAGGGTAGCAAAGCATTGGAACAAGTTGTCCAGAGATGTGGTGGATGTCCCGTCCTTAGAGATACTGAAGATCAGGCTGGATCAGGCTCTGAGCAACCTGATCTAACTGTGGATGTCCCTGTTCACTGCAGGGGACTGGACTAGATGACATTTAAAGGTCCCTTCCAACTCAAACGATTCTATGATGCTCAGAAACATCACTAACATCTAATATGCAGGACAAACTTCTGCTAAATATTTTATTCAAAAAAACATCTGTTACGTGACCTTAGTAGGCCTCAGGTGCAGAAAATATGGGTCCGCTTAGAAAATAGAAATGTCATCCTTAGATGATACTGCCTTCAGCAGTCATATTGAAAACAGTTAGGTTTTCTTAATCCTTTTTGCAGCCAGTCAAATCCATACCCACTAACTGACATTTCTGATCACAATCTTTTTCTCATATACAAGTCGAGTTCTCTGATCCTTAACCAACGTAAGAGGGCATGTACACAGTCAAACAATGAACAGCTGCTTCGACATCAGCACCAGTACGGAAGAAGTAATTTTGCTTCATACCTTTACTTGATCTGGATGTCTATCTGCAAATGAAGTCAACTCTGAGCACCACTGTGATATCATGTCAAATGCTGGCACTGGCCAATCAAGACAAGAGGCACTGGTGAATTGATCAGATGACTGAAAAGATGGTAACAGACCCAGACAGCTTGCAAGAACTGTGAATTCTTCATCTTCCTTTTGATACAAAATCAGATTTTAGATTAGTGCCGGTGCTTTGAATTTTTGTAGTTTATTAAACTATATGCAGTTTATTTTAAAATGTCTCTATTCCAATAATGACAGTAAATGTATTAGCATTATTGTACCAGAACGTATTCACAAAAACAGAAAAGCTTCCATTTCTTAATTTCTTCTTCCAAATCATCTCAAACTGGATTCTCAAAATAAAACTAGTCAGAATAACAGAACAAACTAAAAAAAAAAATAGTTTGTAGCTGTAGGTAAGAATTGTGATGCAACAAAATGGGGAAGCAGCAAACTATTTAAATCTACTTAATATCTCATGGAGCTTAAACACGATTGTCTGCTGATGCAGTTTCTCTGAGAATAAAGCCCAAATATGAACAGACATTAAGCAAACTCAGGACTGAAGTCTAGTCTGTGTGTAGATTATGTCATCTCTGCAAATGCATTATATGTTTTAAAGCTCTGCTGTAATTTATGAGACAGATAGGTATGACCCAATAAAACAAGCATGTATTTGCTGGGTTTTTTTGTTGTTTTGTTTGTTTAAAATAATATTTTTCAGGGAAACTGCCCTAGAAAAAAACCTATGAAGAAGAGAAATAGTGTTACAGAGGAATGCTATAAAATACATGTTAAGAAAAAAAAAAACAGCAAAAACAAAAAACAGCATTTAAATGGATACATTTGAGCATGCCACTCCCAGTCTGTACCTGGCAACTAGGTAAATCCCCTCCAAAAAGATGGTGTTGGAGTAGGCTGGTGATCCTGAGGAAAGGTAGGCAGAACTGCTGCAGATAGCACTCTACAGAATCAGGACTTACCTACAGGGGAAGGAAGTAATTACTAAATTCTGAATAAGCTGTCTCCAGTGTAAGAAACCCCATTATTAACCGAATGTTATCTAAGTGCACTCACTTTAAGACACGGTGCATCAAACACACGTTCCAAAGGCTGGCATTTCGCTAATAATCTGAAAGAGCTTTGTTGCTTCCAACCCCCTGCCCCACTCCACAGAACTTCCCCAGACAGATACTTAAACATTCAGTTTTCCAAGTTTCTGAAAGGCTTTTTGTGCATATGATTAGAACACACAATTATAAGAAATATTTGTCAATAACTTTCTCAACACAGCACAGCACATAGTATTAGTAAAAGAAAAGTTTGCATAGACAAACTATCCCAAGGGGATGTGCTTTGATCTAGAAAATAGGGTGGTACTGCAGTCTTTAGCAAGATCAGAGAAAACTCATTATAACATCCACGATGAAATACTTAAATGAGAGACAGAAAAGGGACGCGTTATATAAATTTTCAAGAGATTTGCCAATACCACCATTAATTCTTCAGTCTCTCCTTCTTCATATATCTTCCCCATAGACAGCTCGCTCACCACATGACCCAGCAATACTTCCCAAGATTTTTCTCCGTTGCATGTATTCTGAAATTAAAGAAATAAAAATGTACTGGTCACAAAATGGAGAAGAATTTCCTGTAGAAGAAACAGTGACAGAATACATTTTCTTTTCATCAACACATGCATTTTGACTTACAAAGCTACATATTGTTAAAAAAAATTGAAGACACGATTTTACAGAAAGGAAATGCATTTAGTTCATAGAATGGAATATGATTTACTACTTTAATTACATATATTCTCAACAGTGTTCTATGAAAACACTTTCTGTGCATTTCTTATTTTTTTGTACAAGTATAAAAATGTTCACTTTAAAGTTAGAAACAATTGTTTTATGGATACATTGCGTTTTGGCAGAATTTGTATTTTAATAAAACTGATTTTAGAAAATATTTTTTGTCTTAAAATGCACCAACTAGAACACATTACAAACTCTTGCCATGTATTATAAATTGAAACAAGTCTATGAAAAATGGAAAGTTGTGTTTGGAATGAACAGTATCTACTGCAAATGGGAAAAACATATTTAGTAGAAAGAATAAATAGCCACTTAGCTTTGTATCACACCATTTAAAGACAACAATTACATAAAGCCATCAGAAACAGAAAGCAGTGCTCCCATAATTACTTTTCTTCCAAGTCATAATAAATTGTACCTAGGGAAAGCACGATAAGAATTTTGAGCTATGTTAGTGGTCTGATCACCTGGCGTCTACACAGGGGAAAGACTTCAGCTCAGGTATGGCGTCCAGAATACCAAAGATTCACTTGGCATTATCCACAAAAGTGAAGTGTGATCTGTGTAGGCATCATAGGATCAGAACATCAAGTGGTGTCATCATGTAAGAAAAAGCCAGCCTGAACCATACATTTAAAACCATTCGGGCCTCCAGAAATTCTGAAGAAAAGCTATGTTCCTTAAATAAAGTCAACTTCCCTCATCATCACATGCAAAGCAAAATAATTAATCTTAGGACTATGGCTAAGATCATGTCTGCTACTAGGCACTAGCAAGAACGTGGTGGCTGAAAGAAGAGATGGGATGCAGAAGAGCTGGCAGAGAGGAAGAGGGAGCTGTGCAATTACCACTGGCCAGCCCTCTGCACTCAGATCTCTTGAACATGTACTGGGTCCATGCAGCAACATTATGCAGGAAGAGGAGGAGGAAGAAAATCTAGAAATACATTTGGGGAAAGACAAGCTCATACTGTCAGCCTTTTCTCTCTTGTAACTAGTGACAGGACAAGGGGGAATGGCTTCAAGTTGCACCAGGGGTGATTCAGGCTGGACATTAGGAAATTCTACTTTTCTGAAAGAGTGGTCAGGCGCTGGAATGGGCTGGAGGTGGTTGAGTCACCATCCCTGGAGGTGTTCAAGAAACGTTTAGATGTTGTGTTGAGAGACATGGTTTAGTGGGGTTATTGGTGGTAGGTGGATGGTTGGACTGGATGATCTTGTAGGTCTCTTCCAACCTTGGTAATTCTATGATCCTGTGATTCTATGATGCTATATGCTGGCCTTTTGCAAAGCTTCCGCTCTTGGGCTGGAAGCCAAGAAGGAAAACACAAGGATAATGTAGAGATCGACCTAAGCATATACAGCCAAGCTGCTGTCAGAACTTGGACTTCCGTACACAGGTGATCTACACAAGACAAGATAAGAGGAATGAGGAGGATGTTTTCAAGAGGGAGTGAGAGATACTCTCAGTGCAGCATATATACAGCAGGAAATGGTGTTCCTATTTACCTCCTACCTCTTAACTCTCCCACTCAGAAAAGTGGGAACTTCCAATGGGCTTATCACAGGAGAAAATGCAAAATTCTCAACCTGACAGAAGTTAATCAGTTGGGTTATTTGAACCACATTAGATAACAGCATCCACTCACAATAACACACTGTTTAATATACTACAATTTCCCACTCAGCCTTAACATCCAAAGACAAGCGTGCTAGTGAAAATTCCACTAAAATGGAGTGGCCTTTAATATCAAAAGAAACAGCTGCTTTAGAAATCCATTATCTGAGACATTATCATTATTTGCAAGCCTAAAGCACAAATTCCTTTATGTGCTGCAAATGCTTTTATGCTTCTGTAAGAAAACATCTTAGTAATATAGGTAGCAAGCTTACCTATCACATGCCCTAATTCTGTTTTTTCACAATCACATCTCTCATTGTAGACAGCAAAATAAGCACTGTAAGTGTATGTTCAGATAAACCCAACTTCTGCTACTAACAAAAAAGCAGCCCATGCTTACCATATGGATTACAAAAGAATATTATCTGGTAACATTTTAATCTGTTTTAATGCCTTCTACCAATGCTTTAAAATTGTAGAACAATACAACATTTGGGCATCACTTAAGTAAACAGAAAAATACAAAACAAAACCAAAAAATCCACAACAGCAACATTCTTAAGAAAATGTTCTTGAAAGTGTAATAACATGACAATACATGACAATAACATGACAATTGGAAGAATGACAAGAAGGGAGATTTAACAAAGTGCAGTATTATTCAGTGTTGGCCAACATATAGTTTGTCATTAGTACCTTCGAGCAGTGACAGACCAGAGAGACAAATCTAACTTATATGTGAAAAGCAGGTCATGTTTCTCAGTGTGCCTTTCACTTTACAGCCTACAACATAACCTAAGGCCCAAGTGTTGCGCAGAGGGATATTCCTGCTTCCATTTCCTCTCCTGGCCCTAACACTTCCATCTTTTCTGTTGGCATGCACTGGCAGTCTTCTGACGAATCAATCCATTGAGTAGAAGACTAACCAAAGGAATAAATGCATGATAGTGCCAGCGTAGGCAGAAGGCAGGGAAGGCTGGCTAAGGGAACTGTCTTTTGGTAGGAACTGGCATTCAATCAGCTGAGCTTCCCTTTAGCTTGTAAATACTATCAAAAAACAAGGAAATGATAGGGAAACATATTTCCTATTTAGTTTACACATTTCTTAAATTCCTTCTTTATCTCTTCTTCATGTGAGCATTTTAGACTGCAGCTTGAGAGAAATGATGATGGCTAGCCAAGAACAGAGTAAACAAGACTTTTTCCAGCAATAAGCTTGCTTGCCTGTATGTCTGGTAAAGGAGTGCATCTGATCAGCACGTGGCTTACCTAGGAAGGAATACTAACTTTTTACCGTTGTAGCAAACTCAAAAGTGATACTGCATAGTTATAGTCTCAAATCTGAAATTCAGTTCTGGAAATAGAAGGTTTTCCTAAAACCTGCAAAGCCTGCAAAAATTGCACATGAAGAAACAAAATACTGGATTTTTGTTGAGCAAAAGCAAGTTATTACATGCAAAGCAGAGGTATCTCATTACATTTCTACCGGAAATACATATTAAAAAGTTCATAAATATTTTAATAAATTAACCAACCTTTTTGAGAGCTCCTGACTCCTTCCATGCCATCCTATCTTCAGTGCTGCATTTAACAGAAAGTGCTGCCAAGGCTTGAGTGTACAATAAAGTAAACAGCACCTTCACAATGCAGGTGAAGTGTTCTGTAAACAA
This sequence comes from Numida meleagris, assembly GCF_002078875.1. Classification (NCBI taxonomy): domain Eukaryota; kingdom Metazoa; phylum Chordata; class Aves; order Galliformes; family Numididae; genus Numida; species Numida meleagris. Next base: position 52,548,834 of record NC_034413.1, read on the forward strand.
AGGAAGTCATTTACAAACCCTTTGTATTTTAGCAATTATACTGACTACAGAGTCTGCAGCAAAGGATATGACGTTCTTCAAATGAAAAGCAAACAAAACAAGTACAACAAAAAAACAAAGACATAAAACAAAATCATGATATTTACTTACTTTCAAAATCAACTTCAGTAGCCCTAGTGAATTGAATAAGTACAGGGCAAGTAATTTTCCACTTCTCCATGTGTTCATCTTAATCCTGATCAGACGTAATCCCTCCTAAGGACTTGGTGATGTTACAAAATTCTGTTTTGTCCAAACGTTGCTTCATGTTAAGCTATTGACTACCAATAGCTACAACTAATTGGGTTCTGTAGACATAAGCTAGCATCCTACCATACCAACCGGTAATGACTAAACCACCTGAGTTAAGTTACAGTCATACAAATACTGGAAGAGTTAATTTTACAAAGAAATCACCACACAAAGGACATTTATCATACTTTAGTTTCTTTCTCTCTACTTCCAGATATGGATCCAGTCAAATCAGACATGCTGCAAATCACTCTTTATTGAGGAACTATTTACCAAACCTCACGAGAATACAGAACTAGGATGAAGGATAGACCATTGTTTTAGAACTTATTTTTTAAAAAAGTCCTTAGTTGCTTACACTTCCTCATAGTATTTAAAGGGCTTATCTCCTACATACGAGCTGCAGGAAGAAGGCTTTGAAATCTTTTCTGGGAAGCTAACAGAGTCAATATGCAATGTCCTAAAACTGGGACAGGAAAAAGGTGAATGTGATCATCTTTGAAAGGAAAATACGGCAACAATCTCTGTCTCTTTACTTTGGGCTGTATTTCTCTTTGCAAATGATCTGATTTCTTAAAACTCTAGGTAGATCAAAGAAGTTTCTATCATTACCTTCACTACTCCTTAAGCACAAGTGTAACAGCAATATGTTAAATCTAAAACAATGTACACAAAAATGAAGATTTTATTTAAAAAATCTTCTTAAGCTTTGAAGTCAAGCAAAATAATTTTATTTATGTAAGCACCTCACAAAAATTGGGTTAAACTCATTTTTTCTTCCCAAAGGATTTAAACAAGCTTCTTACATGAAGATGAAAAGGAGGTAAGCGAGATGAAACGCCTTCTTTCTCCTTTCTTCTATCTGATATCAAAAACCACTACTGATTTCTGAAATGAACGCACCTAAGACTTAGGTACATAATGAAGTTTATGAACTAACAGTTGTTCTTATATTTAACAAATGTTTACAAATGAACGCAGAGATAGATTTTGACACTTTTAATGCCACTGAGTATATAAAGCAAGCATAATTTAAGCACCTAAAATGATTATTTCTAAAGATGTAATTAAAACTACTTTTTTTTTGGCATAATATTCCTGAGGAGTTTATGTCAAACATGACAATGAACTCTGCTATACTTCACCCAACCTACTCTTCAGCAGGTAGCATTATAATTGGTTTTCCTCTCCACATTTCCCCAGAATGGGAATCCATCATATCCCATTAACACTCTAGGCCACACTTTTTCCTCTGCTGAGACTTTTACTTTCTTAGAAATCCTTCTGAGGAATTGAAGGGGTAAGATTACAGTAAATTTTTTGGGCTGAAATCCACAAAATTCAACTATGTGCACTCACAGAATTTAAAATTGCCACTTCAGCCTGAGCTACAGTCTACAAGTGCAGCCAGAAATGACCTCAAGCACAGAGTTCCGTCTCAGCCAACAGCAGACACAAGCAATAGAGATCTGTGAAAGCAAGAACGGAATCTTTTTTCCTGCAGACATAACTCACTGAGGTAGAAGCAAAAACTTTAACAATCTCCTACATTCATAAGACAAGCTTTCTGTAGAAGCCATTTGTTTCAAAATACTTGCTGCCATTCTAGCTTTAAAAAAAAATATTCAGATTCAAAGAGAATGCATACAAGTGTGATTGCATACCTCTACAAGTACCAGTTGTCTTCCCAACCTCTTGCCTAACTGCAATCTCTTTTGGACTCTGACTATTTTACACGGATATGTAGCCCAAGTGGGGTTCCAAGAACTTTGGTGAAGCAAACACTCAGCAAGAAGGTTGCCATTTTGGCTAATTTACCAATACAGATTAGCTTTAATGGTTCTCACGCCTTTGGTTTACTTCTTCAGATACCGTGTGAAAATTTAAAATTTAACTTTCGTTGTTTTAAGTAATAAGCAATAGCTCTGTTCATTCTTAAAATATTGTAGAAGACAATTCACTCAGTTCAACCAGAAAATATTAACATTCACTCAAGAGAACATTTTGTGTGTTCTTGATTTTTCAGTCACGTATGTTCAAAATCAGAACAAGAGATCTATTATAACAGCTTCATTAGCTCAACTTAAAACACTGGTATGCACCTTTTGTGGTTTGATTAAAAGACAAAACAAAATACCACAAAATGTTCATAATCTAAGTGAACAGAAGACAGCACTCTGGAAGCATGAAAGGAGGTTTGGAATACACCACCAAAAGTCTCTCTGAGCTGGGCCTAACAAGACAAGAAGGATCTGGATGAGAGACAGAGAGAGAGAGAGACAGAGAGAGAGAGAGAGACAGAGAGAGACAGAGAGAGACAGAGAGAGACAGAGAGAGACAGAGAGAGACAGAGAGAGACAGAGAGAGACAGAGAGAGACAGAGANAGAGAGAGACAGAGAGAGACAGAGAGAGACAGAGAGAGACAGAGAGAGACAGAGAGAGACAGAGAGAGACAGAGAGAGACAGAGAGAGACAGAGAGAGACAGACAGAGGATGACATCCATATTTTAAATGCTGCCTTCTTTTTCCTTTGCTTTTTTCTTGGAAATTCTAGGCTTTGCTGACTATTAGAGCCTCTTAGAAAAGTTCTGTTTGCCAGCTGTATTTGAACACAACCTGTATCAATAACAGCTGTTGTTAATGACAGATGATTTCACATCTAAATGAAGAAGAAGCAAAGTGTGCAGAAGGCTTTCTCAGTGGAAATCAAGGTGTTCCTCCCTAATATAATATTACAAGCATTTTGGTTATATCAGAATTATTTATCCCAGTAACAACAGACTGCATTTCAAAAATCAGATTTGCATCTTGGAATTTATTTCTGTGGCACTTAAAACAGCAAAACCAGATCATTTGTCACCATTCAGCAGTCTGCCACAGCCATGTCCTCCTCTAGATAGGTTCTGCTGTGGTGGTCATACAGTGCTCACATGGCACGTCTTAACATGCTAAAACTATTACATTTACTAAAATCTGATCTTCATTAAATATAATTCTTCCTCATCTCTAATCCAACCTCATAGCTAATTTTTAAATTCACTAGAGATTTTACATCATACATACATATTATATATTTTAAAATAAATTGTTGTTGTATTTACTTACATAACTCATAAGTGATGATGAATTAGTTTTTGGAGAACAGAGAATAAAGTTCCAAAAATACACACACACATCTAATACAGGAGAGCAGTCTGGGCTACTCTTAAGAGGTCCTGACTTCCGTAAAATTTCATGGATGTTTTTAGGAAAAAAAAAAAAAAATCAGAGGAGCATCTCAGAGGCAGTCTGCTAGTCTGCTGTATAATGAGAGCCCAGGCTTAGAAAACACATACGTTAGTAACAAAAACATCCCATGGGAAGGGTACTAAAAACACCAGTAGGAAGACCAGCTATCATTCCACTATTACATGAGATTTCTTATTTATAAAATGAAAGATATTTGACATCTGCAGGTATCCATAACATTAGAGCTGCTACATTCTCATTTAGCACAAAGAGCTGCTTCCTTCCTTTGTGAAGAGCTATCTATCTTCTCTGCCTTTCTGCCGATGCTGTGCTGTGTTATTCCGGTGGCCCCCTGGTGGAGCCTGTGTGCTTTTGTTAGTTTTTTTCTCCTTTAATAATCCTAAAGATTGCTAGTATATTTGTACGCTGTGATGTCTTGATCCCTTCTGTTGCAGATGATACACTGTGAAACATCCTGTGCTAAATGCAGTTAGGACTTAGTTATGCATCCACCAAGACTAACTGGTACTATTCTGACAATCTAAAAGTTACACTACTAAGACTAGGTCACTATAAGTGAGAGAGTTTAGTATCAATTTTTGTACTTATTTTTGCACGATGTTGAGAAATGCTTTTTTGCAACCAAATTACATTACAGCATACTATTTCATTAAGTGCACCTTAAAAATAGATTTTAAAATACCTTAAGAATAAAGTTTATATAAGAAACATTTTAAGAGCCCTAACCTTAGCATTAGTGCAAGAAGTGTGCAGGTTAGTGCACTACTGACAATCTGTATCTTCCAGTTTAATTGTGAGCAAATTACATAGTATATACTGGCAGGTGATGACAGCAGAAAGAAAGCAAATGAAAAAGGAAGAACCTTCCCGAGTGAACTCAAAAGGGCATCTTTATATAAACACCCTTTGAAAATTTTCTTTCTCATCTACAACTTGATCAGTTATTTGAACAAGTATCTTCAGAACAAAGGGAGACAGCACTGAACTTCATAAAATCTATGAAAGGTATACTGAAAGCCTCAGTATATACACAGATAAATACTTCAGCTTCCACATTCCAGTTGGATACTATTTAAGTTGATTACATTCATTCTATTTTTAGTCAAGATCCTTATCCAATCATTAAAGAAAAGCATTAGCATTCACCCCAGTGCTGCCTGCTCTACTTTCATTGCATGTCATTGAAACTTTAGAGAAAAAGAACGTGTCAGAGTATGCAGACCAGACCCTTTAGCATCCAGGCCTTATCAGAGCTGGGAAAATAAAAATGCTCACCCAGAATCAGTTTTTTAAGTACTCTGCAACAATGATATCTTTTACTTTCAAAGCAAAGCAGAATTTGAAACCAGCGAAAGCTACAAACACTCCATGCAATTTCAAACCTGTTTGCAGGGGTCTAAAGTCAGGTTTTGAGACAATAAAAATTTCCACATTTACTGGCAATTATGAAGAACAGTTTATTTTTAATTGATTTGTTCAACATATTGGAATTGCATTGCCAAAGGGGTGTAAATTTGGTTTACAAGGACATACTTAAGCTTCTAGTAACCATAAAGCTGCTGTCTCCATTTCTGCACTACCTTTCTTCATACAGAACAACATTTTGTACTTCCGTAAGAAAGGAGCTAGAGATGCTAGAAACAAAATCCTCATTTACTATTACTCACTGTTGGTGAGTCTCAACTTCGAACTGCCCATCCTATGCACTACAGCTGCAACAGAATTGAACCAGAACATCCTCTGCGGATTATGTGTTTAGTCTTGTACACATTTCAAAATGCTGAACATATGAAACTATAAAAGCTACACCCATTATCTAATATCAAACACAAAGAAATAATGATTAAAAACATCAAATTATTTTCATTTATTGAACACAGAGGCTATTTTGCTGATTACACTACAAAAGAGGTATACAGTATCTTCTTCATTCTCTTCTTGACAAGTTTGCTAAGTACTTGTGAATGCTCTGACCTCCACAAAGTTTCTCCTGTAAAACAGGTTTTAATTTGCTGTGTTCTTTGTGATGCGTCCTGATCAATTTTCTTCTCTGAGTGAAAAGGCTGAACAGAAATGGCATTTTTATTACTTAACTGATGTCAGATTGTAAGAGATACCAACAGCCACCCAAGAGTTAAAAGGACAGTTAACACAACTCCTAGTGCCGTATCCAAAGAGCAAAAGATGATGTTTGGGTCCTTCCTTACAGAGCCCTCATGTTTGCCTGTTTTAAAAACAGTTTTAATGAAAAGTATTTTGAGTACAAACAGAAAGATGATTTAATACTTCAACTAATTTAGTTTCCTGTAAGGATACAAACATTGTTTCTATGAACACATCAACATGCCTAAAAAAAAAAAAAAGTACCACAAAACCAGCCCCATTAGAAGACAGTGCTCATGCTAAAAGAGGAAGGAAATCTTTCATTGATTCTAAGCCCTAAATATTCTTCATCATCATTACCATGAGGTTCTGCACCATACTGCAGCTACACCGCAGAAGAGGTGGTGTTAAGTCTTTTGTTAAGAGAATATACTCAACCTTATCTATCAGTGCACACAGGCATTAGCCCTGTCTGAATGCTGGTGTCAGCCAAGCCCACAACTCCCACCTCCTGCAATCACTTCAAAGCAGAGAAGAACATTCAGGAAGCAGCAGGGTCAAACATGGATTTTTCCATCTGTCAGTAGCCTGGCATGTGACCCTGCAAAACTCAATTTTACCTTTTCATGCCTAGGCTCTCTACCAAGACTTAATGATATCCCCATTCAACTCTGCGACCTATACACCAACTACAAAAGTTCTAAACAAATACATTATTACCTGTTTTTCTGAACTGCATTCTACACCTCACAACAAAGCATTATGAAAGACTTTTTCACTCTGCCTATTTTGATGAAGCAAAAATTAGAAAGATAAATAGCTATTTATTTCCAATTTAATGCTTTGCAGATGTGAAGTGGTTACATTCATCATCTTCCTGCCACTTGCCTTTATCCTTTCAAATGCAACACATACTAACGCTAAGAGCAAAATCAAAACGTGCTGCTGATGTGCAGTATTTTACAGATTTCTCCAGAGGATGCCTTACTATCATTAACTGAACACTGCCTTTCCTAGGATAAAGATAGAGTTTCATAAACAGTATTCTTCAGTGCTCAAATGTAAGCAAAAAGACTGTTGTTCGTACTTTGGCCTCACCTCTCCCTTCCTTGAAGTTCATCTGTTTAGATTATACTTTACTGCTCTTATTAAGTCCATCTGATAAAGTTAGTTTACGTTAAAACTGATTTAAAAAACCCAAAAAGGTATGTTTTCAACTGTATGCTTCCTACTCCAAATTTTTTCATTTAATAACCATTTGGACATATTTAAACCATAAATGTGTACACTGAACCAAAAAAACACAACTCACCACGTTAACAGACACACACACAGTTGTTTGAGCTCAAGTTTGAACTCAATTTGACCAATCAGTAGCGAGGACCGAACACTTCCTTCAGCGGAAGTGTTAGGTATACAAATTAAGAGTAGAATAGTCTCCATATTTACCTAATCAGAAATTAGCAAAAGCCAGTAGGCATGAAAACTGCTACACAGACCCCAAAGCAGATTAAAAAAAAAGGTTTTGTTTTCTCTTTAAAATCAAGGTATAGCTATAAATAATCAAAGCAGAGAGCAGAGGGGCTGAACCACCATAATCTGGAGCATAGCAAGATGGACAAGTTTCATCTCATCCTTTTATACAGAAAAAGAAAAGTATGTTTTAAAACAGTTATGATTTTAGCAATGAAAAATATGGATCTTAATATTTATTCCTATTTTTTTTTTATATGCTGTCTCTACTAGAGTTGCCGCATCACAGTAATTACCATCTTCGTATATGACCTATTACACACAACTGCTGCAATTCAAACTCTGAAATTCAAACTAAATTACAATCTTTCAGCCTGAGGCACTCAGTTCAACTTGAAGTATTGAGCTGCCCCTCTAAGAAAAGAGACGAAGGTCAAACAAAGGACACCTCTCCTTCAGGAAAAGAACTTAAATAGTTTTTGCTCAGGTCTTGTATCTTTACCGAATAGGCTGACTGATAAGGTGAGAAGACAAGGGACACAGATAAGACTGTCGAACTACAGCAAAAATTTCTGTTCAATGCCACCTTCCGTAGATAAGGCAGAAACATTATTTTAGAATGCACAGTAGACAAGCTACAAATTACCATTCTGGAAGTCACCATGAATGCGTGCTCATAAGTAATCTTTTAAATACACATATTCTTGCAACACACCTTTGCGCAATGGTTGAGGCATGGTTAAAATCTGGATTAGCAAAAGGGATGAGACATCTCTGTAAAGTACAGGAACTTCTGGCAGCTCTTCGCTTATCAGCCTGGAAAGAAAACCCAAAGGAAATTACTTTTCATTCTACAATATCACTGTTCATATTTATTTTGTACTGAGTGTTAAATAATATTATATTTTATATCAAGCTTTTAGAAGCCAATCATGTGTCAAATAATTAAATTATATTAAATTCATTTAATGTCACTAATGGATTGGAGTAACTCATAAGGATGTTAACTATTCAGGTACATTAATTGTTGCTATTCTAAAACTTTCAAGAACTGTCCGAACTAGTTTTTTTCTATACTGACTCAATCAGCATTCAGTATTTCCATTTAAAAGTTTTGGTCCTACTCTAACAAAATACAATGCATAGTTACAAAGTAATATAATTGTTTATTTTTCAAACTATGGAATTTCGCAAGTATGCTATAACAACAACTAATACTCAAATTGCATTCGTGTTACAAACAATGCTCCTACTGGGAAGCACTGAGACCTCACGAAAGATTTGCCTTCCTTCATGTAAGGATATGAAGATTCAAGCAGCCATCACAGGTGGAATTATCCAGTTTTACAAACTTCATTCAAAATTCCACATAGCATTAAGGACAGCAAATAAGCACAGAAACACTCCAAACTTCTGAACCAGTCAGATTCATTCAATAACATCATCTTATAGTCCATACTTAAAAGTAGAGTATGTTAGTAGATGGGAAGGAGTGTCATGGTGTAACAATATTCAGACAATATTCCAACCAGCAATTGGTTGCAGAACACAACTCACAAGGTTCAACAGCTGAGCCAAAATGCCAAAAGTCGAAATGGCAAAAAGAATTCTCCCCTCTTTAATTGACAGGGAAGTACGAGCAAGATGTCAAGCAGAGATGTATGGCAATGCCCAGACACATACTCCATTGTCACCATTCCTCTTCTGCAATACTCACAGAAAAAAAGAGCTGTTTGGATTCTTACTCCCATTGCCAAACAGTGCCAGTGCTAGTTGGCTGGCTGTTTAAATGCCAATGGAATAACTGAGATGGAGATGTTTGTTTGAGATGATTATCTCTGCTACTACAGCAGGAGCCGGATTGTGAGGAACTAATATAACTGACCAAGTCCCTCGTGGAAACCAGTCTCAAGCTAACAGATATAAATGTTGCAAAGGAAAACACCACACACCACTGAGTTTCTTTCAATTGCCTGGAAATTTAAATGTTGCCCTCATACATCCAGATTTTCTTTTGAAAATCTCTTCTCTTAGTCCTTAGGCTTTTCCTATCTTTTTTCTCTTCTACTACTTTTCTCACTGGCCAGAAACTGCAGGAAAACATCTCCTTCTCTTGGTAGGAACCACTCTTATTTAAGGCAGCTATAAGTCTCCACATCGTGTAGCAATTTCACTGGGCCCTTAATAAAAACCATCTGAGAAAAATCAGCAAGCCAAAATACATTCAACCTGCTATAGCTTCAAGGTTTTCCGGAAAAAAAGTGAGAAGCTATCTGTCCTGCATTACAACTGATGAAGTGCTACATACTTGTATTGAAAGAATATCCTTATTAAAATATTAAGTCTCAAAAGTACAGCCTCACTCAAACAGCTACAGAAAAAAAAAACTTCCATAAGGCCTTCCACTACAATCAATAATTTCAGAAAATGACTGCTCTGAAACAGTAATATCCATATTTACATGGATATAAAAAAGCAAAAATTAAATTGTAGAGAAAACAAAGGTAGTACCAATTCCTGTCACATTACCAAGTCTCACTTTGAAAGTGATACAGATAACGGAGTTGCCTATCTTGCCAAGATTCTCAAACTTTAACTATGACTAGTTCTATTTTACAACCCATGACACTGGTTTTTAAACTTGCTCTCATTATATGATGTGATTGAAAAAATGTGGACACTCTCTTAAGTTATTTCTAACCTTTATTTTTTTTAAATGTATATGTAGTTTTTCCCCAAAATTCAAACTTGAAATAAGGTTAAGATCTCAACTTTCTGGCCACATTTAGTTGAATAATTTATACCCCTGTAGTAAAGAACATTAGTATTATTTAACAGTCACATAACAATGAGGTCAAATACCCGCTCTGACAAAATTAGGCAAGATTCCTCTACATACAGAATACTGTGATTGACTACCAACATTAAAAATAAATGAACTTATTTTTACATGCAGGAAAATCCAAATTGTACAATTTATTCATTTCATATAAATCGGAGGAGTCAAGTCACATTAAATGTCAAGGTTTTACATAAGCTGCTTCAGTTTATATCAAGCACAGTGCCACATTAAGCACTTAAAAACTGCTCTGTCATTCGTAAAGATCCAAAGCAACTTCTTCATTATGACACAAACTGAATTTGTGAAACGTGTTTAGAGTATGAAAATTACCCATCCACTTACACCCCCCAGTGCACATGGGACACCTTGATAAATCTGAGTGTACAAAAACTTCTGCCACGGAAGCAGTGAACAAAATGAAAGGAAGTACAATTTCAGATGGGACCAAAGAAATGCAAAACAAATCCAATGTATCGCAGCTGTAATCTGTAATCATTTAAAAATAAGAAGAGGTGGGGAAATGAACTGCATGATGAAATACAAAAGCACCAAAATAAAAAAATGCATTGTTTGATTTTCACTAGAACTGACCTCTGCTCCAGTCCAAGGTAATTGTGCTGCACATCCTTCCGAGCCAATATCAGAGCTGTCTATCCACTGACAGCACAGCGACAGAGTCGCTTCTTTGCGAATGGATAGAGGAAGAAAAAACTCTGTTCTACTGTGAAACAAGCAGCATCTTAACTCTACATTCAAACAAGCATGCTTTTCCATACGTATAACCTCTCCTTGCCCTCTTCTCTCAGCTAGAGAGACTTCAGCTTTGTTTGACGCTAACACCAACTGATTACAAAATCAAAAATTCAATAAATAAAGTGGAAGCTTTGAATGAACCTTAGGCCTCACAACTGTCAGAAACAGAAAGCCCGAGACACGGAGATAAGGACACATCTGAACAAAGGCTTCATCAATGAGGGCAAATTTATATTTTTTGGTATTTGTATGTGAAATGCAGCCTGCAAATCCCAGCCTGCAGAAAGGTCTGAGAAATACACAGCTACTGATGCTAATAATTAGAAGGAAGAATTCTAATATTTATTCTGGCTAGACTCCAGGATATGATTGCAATTCTTACTGTTGCTGTGTCACAGCAGATTTTTCAGCAGGTCAGTTTTTCTCACTACACAACATGGGATTTCACTGACAGTACTGAATCAGGCATTTCCCATTCTCCTTTTCACCACTGTTCCCCCAGCACTCCTCTGACACCCTCTGCCAAACATGTCAAAATAACCTTTCTAAAAACAGATTAATTCATTGACTTGGTTCGTGACGCAGCCTGCTCAAGTTACATCAGCACAGCTGAAGATGGTGAGCTACTGTTGAAACTGCTTTAACATGACCTGAGACACTGGGGTTTGAGGCAGAATTGTCTGTTTATTGAAGTCTGTTGCAGACAATCATGAACAGGCTGTGTATTACCATCTCTTGCACAGACCTTAACTGAACCCTACTGTCTCATCATCCTACCCTCTGTCCTCACAGAAACAGTTTTATTTTTCCCATTTCACAACAGTTTTTGTGATGGCAATGTTACTTTCCCACACACAGTTGCTCAGTCTCATCTCTGTGCTGCAGTTCATTGCCCTGGTACAACATTATAAGCAATCACTGAAGCGATCAACCTTAGAACAAAACAACAACAGAACACTTTAGTAAAAATAACTTAGTATATTTCAGAATTTCATTTCATCATGAAGTTCCCACCCACTTCCCAATGACTTCTACTGCAAAGACCCTTAATGCTGTACCAAATCATTCTTGCTAGTACATGTTGTTTGTCAACACAAACAAAAAAGAAAATTCTTCATTGAGATGTAAATTTAAAGAAACGCATATCCTTTTATTTCAGGTTTGCCATTCCTGAAATTCTGGCTATGTAGACTAGTCCATTAAATTCACATCTGGGTCTAGTAATTATTGCCTACAGCTGCTCCCCCTCAGTCCCCTGCCAGAAGCTATTATTCCTCACAGCACAATAATTGGTTATTTGATCACCACTGAAACCGAATCCATCCCTAATATAACAATTTGCTTAAGCACAGCCTGTGGGACCAAGTGTATATTAAATTTGACTGAATGAACCACATAAGAGAAAGAATCCACTATACCACAGTGTGAAAAATCCAGCACTAACTCCAACTATTCTCAAGAGTTTCACAGTTCATCAGATTTAGCTTTACGTTTTTATTCCCCTGTTCTTCCTTCCAACAGCTTACGTTAAAGCCCTTTTTCATACAGTATCTCCTTGTCCAAAAATGTCCTTACTTCTCCTTTACCTTGGTGTCACTGGATGAACTACTTCCTCTCTTCCTTCTCAGCTGCCATTTTCAACTACAGAGTGATCCAGGTACAGTTATCTGACACTAGACAAAAACAGGGACTTACGGAAGTGTAGCACGGCAATTCTTCAAGTCTTTACAAATTACTTACTCCAGACAGTTCTTCCTGACACATGAAATCTAAGGCACAACATGTGAATTATGACAGCTGTAGATAACTAAGCTAAAAACTGTTCTGGGTATTTTTTTAATAGTAAACATGTATGTATTTTAATAAAGTAGCTAAAATTAAATCAAGGTGAAATGATAATGTAACAACACTTGTATTCCATAGATGGAAAAAAAAGAACAGTAACATGCTTGGAAAGTTCCATAGTGAGCTACAATAGAACAAGTAGGCAGACTGGAACACAAGAAGTTCTGTACTAATGCAAGGAAGAACTTCTTTACTGTCAGAGTGACAGAGCACTGGAACAGGCTGCCCAGAGAAGTTGTGGAGTCTCCTTCTCTGGAGATATTCAAGACCCATCTGGACACCTACCTGTGGTGACCTGCTGTAAGGAACCTGCTTTAGCAGGGGATTGGACTCTACCTCTAGAGGTCCCTTCCAAACCCTGCAATTCTGTGATTCTGTGAAATAAACAATGGTGCAACTAACCTCTTTGGAAAATTACTTTAAATTGAAATATTAAGTAAAAACCAAAGAGAAAAATAGAGTGTGTTGGTAGAAATCTTTATTATGAAGGAGAAGCTTATGCTTCAAGATATTCATTTTAATAAATAAGAAAAAAGAAAAATAAAGTTTCTGTGTGAGGTGAGTAAATTAATGAATTTGGTTTAAATTTACCTTGCTCCTGAGACTTTCTTGATATTGCATTGTTTGGAACCAACGACAACTGACGACTGTCAGATCACACAGACATTTTCCTCTCACTGATATTTTTTTCTAAAAGCTTTGCTTAGCCTTAAGCACTGGTCAGGTTGACAGTTCAGATTACTTGGTTAGCCTCAAAATGGCAAAGTACTATCCACATTTTAAATCTCCTACCGCTTTCTTAATCTTCTCCAGTTTACAGCAATGTATCGCCTTCTAATTGCTCCAAGTGCTCTTTCCTGTATATACTATTCTGGATCTCTCAAAATGCTTTGACACTAAGAAGTGTGCAATTAGATCATTCAAACCAATCATACGAATGCCATCTTGAAGTGCAATTACTACTTCAGATTTCTAAAATATCATAACAGATACCTCATGTTTTAATCTCTATCATTAAAATAATGTCTCAAATTACCCATGAATGTCCCTCTTCTGCAAGCTTTTTGGGGTCTGCAGACTAAGACAGTAAAAATGTTCCAAGAAGTGAATAAGAAAATACAGTTTGATTGCATCTGTATATCTGAACAGTAACTATTAACTAGCAAAGTGATTTCTCAGGCAAAGCTTCCTAAATCTTTTCAGACTTCATAGCGACAAACCTACATCTACAAGTCTATCAAGATATCTCCTGAAAACCAATGCTGAAAAGAGGAGAACTGCTCAAATGCATTCCCAACACATACTACATCTGGCAAAGCACACCATTATGCTCCATATTACCATTCATTTCTAAATACAGAAATGTCTAACACAATACAGACTTAGCTATATTTTACCTGCAACAATCTAAGCTTGATGCAATGAACGCATGGTGAATTACGTCAAGTCTGTAAGGGTAAAGAAAGTTGCTGTTTTGGAAGACGTACAGAAAAAAAGTAGTCTCTCTATTAATACCTATTTCCAAAGCCAGCAAGCTCTACAGACACCAAAATGAGAAGTGCAAGATCAGTCCTACAGCCACTCTGTCAATGGTCTATCAAAATGATCTTAATTTTTGCCAGATATAACTCGGCAACCATACTCCAAATTTATTAACCTTGTTCCACTGCTCAATATAGGTCAGAGCAGAATTGCATGAAAATGAACTTGAAAAGAGGCTTGAATGTACGTTGAATAAGATGAGTTTTCAGACTCTCATTGTTTTATTAATAGATTAAGAATTTATCTGTTAATCAAATCTAATTACTGCAATGATCTAACATTGATTGCAAAGATGGCCTGAGACCAAGAAGCCCAACATTAAAATCTCACACTTGAAGCGTGCACAAATGTTTCAGTATCTTTTTCCTCCTCATTTGTACAATAGAATTGCAGCATTACTATCCTAGATTAAATTTAGAAATCTCATGACGCTTTTCACTTTAGGATCCTAGAAACACACCAACAAATATGCAACTGGACAGGAACTAAAAAGACTGCTTTCAACTTTATTTCAAGCTATGAAGTGGAGATCTTAGCTCTGAAGCGCTTGAGCAAGGTGCCAGGAGAAAAAAAGTACTGCTTTTCTCCTGTGATGTTAAGGCTAAGGCAAGAGTTCAAAAAGAAAGGTCTCATTTTAGGAAAGAAGGTTGTAACACATGGTTTTTCTGCTCCCTGTCAAGGTATAATCTGAAAAGCAAAGAGTCTAAAGTTAACACTAGTCCTTATATAAGACAAATACATTGCTCTGTGTATTGTACTTTTATTCCTTGTACAGCTCTATATGCTATGCAAGGTCAATGTTACAAAATCAAACTCAGGTGAATAACTTGTTTAAAATAAAAAGCACGATAAAACTTTTTAACTCGTAATAGAATTATTTTTCACTTGTATTAGGCCTACTTATGTTATTTCTTTGACAGCTTTACGAATTTAATATTGACATAAGTTTTGTCTAACATCCATACCAAGAAGTGCATCAAGCCACTTACCCAACACCAAGAAATCTGCACGTATTTAAGCTTGAAAATGGTGTATTTAAAGTTTTAACTAAAAACTGGAATGTGTTTGATTTTACGTAAAACAAATTTTAACATTTATTTTTACAAAGATATACCCACAATTTTAGATGCTAAATTCATAAGCCTACCTCACAAAGAACTTAAACTAAGACAGAAAGTTACTCAAAATCCCACTGTAAAAATGTTTGTTAATATGATAAAACTGGTATTTGATAAGTTAAAATACTTGCTCTGAATTTTTATCTTGCATCGTCTGGGTTAGTTTCCTCCAGGGATTGTATGCAGAGTCAATACTGTAGAGACGCATATGCATGGCCAACACATGGAACAGCTGATCTGAGGGGTGGAGAAAAACTCCTGATTATTATATGCAATAATATGAAGTATTTCACATGAAGTTGCCAGCATTTATGTTTTAAGAACAGATATACTTCTAACACAAAAAGCTTTATTCTTCTCTCTCATACGGAATTTCTGCATTCAACATATCTGAAATTAACCTAAAAAGTTTCTGGAAGTAGCAGGATCACTCTAGACCTTCATCCTTGAAAGGTTATTATTCCTCCTGCCTTCATAAGATTATTTTGTAGATAACTTTTGGTACACAAAGATCTTCACACCACAGTGACTCCAAAACAGCAATGGCCTTCACAATGGAGGAGATTTGTATATAACCCGCAGGCAATATTTGTTGATAGTTATCAATTCAAAAACATCTGTACAGCCATTGTGTAAAAAATATAATCTGCAAAGCAATTCCAGACCCTTTTGAAAAAAGAAAGCGTACTTTATTATTCACATATATTATTGCAGTGTCATGTATTAAAATGCATAGCTTTCAAATCACTACAGAGAGAAGGTGAAAATGAAAAGTCTCTTTTTATTTCTCATATGATCAATACCAGTATAGATAAAATCCAATCCTACTCTTCTAAAGCTAAGAAGGCAAGCACAATTTTTGCAGACAGCATTTTCAGAGAGGAATGTACAATAAGAATGTCAGATGTCAATTCTTTTTCAGTGCTTACTATACAGTCACAATCTCAGCAAAATGTATAGCAGAGTCATATTTCAAAATATTATTTTCCATGACTTTGCTCAGTTCTTTCCTCCTGTCACACTACATCTTGCTTTCTGTTTCTGCTGTTTACTTTTCTGGGAGACTGTTTCCTTTCTCTCCATATCTTTCATTTTAACTTTTTTGCCTTAGTATCTTGACATCTTCCCCCCTCCACCCCCCTCCGCAAGATTCTTATTCTTTCAACTAATCCCTTTGCCTCCCACTGTTTTTATCTTTCTCCCTTCTTTACAACCCACTTGCTCAACCTACACACTCTCTCACAGGTCCGCTCTTTTAAGTAGAAATAGTAGCTATTAATTTATTTTCCACAAATAGACAATTACTCAGAGGTATACATTTGCCAAAAAAGTCGCATGATGAAGTCAGCTGACTGTCAGAGCCTGAGGGCTGTAATTAGCTCCTGGGGTTTGCAAAATAATTGGAGATGTAGATGGCATTGGAATTGATTGCTGTCACCTGCTTTCTGAATAAAGACAGTCAACGAGGACAAAATAAGTCATCTTTTCTCCTGGCAAGAGATTCTTGCAAAACACTACTTTGCTGACAGACTTCAAAACCCTGAAATTATACTGATGTTTCATAAATTCACAGTGGTTCATTTATTTTTGTTTAGAATGAGAGCCATGAAAGCACTCATTCCTTCCCTCTTGCGTATCTGCTACGAAAAGGAAAGTCAGCTTTTTCCAAAATGCTCCTGACTTCAGGCAGAAAGGGACGACTATGCAAAAAATAAAATACTTCGCATAATTAATTAATCCTCTCTTCCATTAGTAGCTACTTTCCTGAGACATTTTGCTAACACAAAATGAAGCAGGCAGGTATCAAACCCTAGAAGGAGAGAATGTATCTGTAATCTCCAAGCATGTAACAGTACAGAGTTAAGACACATGGTAACATCAAATGAATCTGAACAGAAACATTTAGGTTAGCAATCCTGCAAGACGGTATTTTTCAGGTGTGATGGAGGCAGCTATCATTGCTTTACAACACATCACTTAGCACGCAAGTGTAAAGCTGGGAAGTAAGTAGAAAGATATGGTGACCTTTCATAAAATATTTCGTATGAAATGACTTTAAAAATATTGCAATAGTCTCCAAGTCAGTGCAACATAACTGCGCGGTTCTGGCCCCCAGGTACCAAAGGAACCCCATCTCCACCCATGGCAGCACTGCCAGAGAGCCTGCCTGCAGCGCCTGCACAACTCTGCTCTCGCCTGCCTGCTGCTCTGGTGTTCGCATTCCTGAGAAGATTTGTAATAAGTACTTGAAGCTAAGGACTTGCCCAGAGGAAGACAAAGGTTTATTTCATCACAAACACCCTATTGTACGTCACAGCATGAGGGCACATCAAGTTATATCTGACGGAGAAGTTACAGTGTGTTTTAAGTTTATGCCATGGTTTACAGTTCATGGTAAGTGCTTAATTACGTACTCTCATTTTGCCATAGTCTTTTATTAATTTTATTTACTAACTGACTGAATTCCACTGCTTCACCTCAAACTTATCAATACCTACTGCACAGTTGTGGAAAGCAAAAGGACATCACCAGAGCACTGAGAATTCAGAATAGGCAACTTCTTTGTGCTCAAGGTACCTGACAATTTCCTTGTAGTGTTCTTGTGCTGTGAGACTGGCAGAAGCCTGCTATAGGGCACACAAGCACCAGAAGTTTTCCTCTTATGTATTCATGTGAATATTTCATGCTGAAATGTAAACATAAAATAACAGAACATTCTCCCTTTTTCTGATGCGCTACTTGGAAGTTTTAAAATACAGTTACTTTTTCCTTCTTTAAAAACAAAACACAAAAACCACCTACAACAAATATTAGCACAACATGAAGGTGACAAGGGCCCATGAATAACCCTGCCCAGCCTTCAGGGGAACTGAAAGCAAGCACGACCCACACAACATCCCTGCCTCCTCAGCATTCCCAACACATTATGGTTGATTCTCTTAAAGACCTTTGTTAGTGGGAAGGACTGGCACCATCTTCCAAAGAATATTCTCATTGAAATAGGGTAGCAATGAACTAAATTGGAATTAGTACTTTAAGAAGAGCAGCTCAGCCAGTGAGACTATATTTGCGCTGAGACTGAATCTATTACAGAAAGTGTTCAAACATTTCCCCTCTCATAAAAAAGATAATGAGTATTTTGTCTACATATCCACACTGCCTGCACCAGCACCTGTAGTTGCTTTGTTTACTGTTTTCAATATTAAAGCATGCTGATTTCACAGATGTTGACAAAGCTCTTAAAAACATTCTGCGAGCAGGAATCTATAAAAAAAGGGGGGATTTCATAGCTCTTTTCATGTCAATCCTGGCATGCACAACACAAGAAAAAGTTAAATTCAGAGATGACCAGATTTGGATCTGACAGACGAATGGCAGAATTTATAACAATGCCGTGCTGAACTGACAACAGGAGTCATTCACGAAGTTATATAAAGCTGCAAGTTCTGGTCTTACTAGTAATCTTGGTTTGGTCTTTACCAAAGCGATCTCAAATTTCTACTTGGTTTTTGCTGTAATTTATTTTTTTCTCTCTTTTCCAGTCTCTTGACCGTAAAGTAAAATCCCTCATCAACAAAGTTGAAATCATCAGATTTTTATCTCTTATTAACATCACTTCAGTGTGTAACAGCATGATGTAACAATCATGAAAAAGAAAATTAAGAAATTACTTGATCTTGTTTTGGTTGCACAAGCCTAGATGACACATTTATTCCCCAGTTCCAAAACAGTGTTTTAGATGGATCTAAAGGATACATCCTGATATCATGAAAATCTCCACTTTGCTATTTTGGTCCAATCCTTTTTTTTTTCATTCCAGAAATGAGTATTTGTATTTGAAATACAGCAGTAATGCAGTAGTTCACCACAAGGGGAACAGAAATCAGCCTTGTGTCAACTTCTGTGTGAAAATCTTACCAGACTCAGGGCTCTTCCTCACCCATAATCCCGCTGCAACTGTCAAGGTCACAACAAAAAGCACTTGACAGAAGCAGATGGGAATTGACTGTTAATATGGAAACTGAATCATTTTTTCCCCTTGTAGAGTTTTTATGTAGTCCACTTAGCAATAGCAGCTGCAAAGACCTGCTGACAGCATCTTTCCATTCATCAGTGATCCAGTAGATTGAAAACAGTGAAGAAAAGAAATGTGAAAGTTAGGAAAAGCCTAAATCTGAAGTCTTAATTGCTGATGAAGCAACTAATTACTCTCAATAATGGAATTCTTTTTTCCTTATAAATGGTACCTTTCTCTTTACCTCTTTCATACCAGGCATGAATGCCAGGTATTAACTTTTTAGGAAACAACTGGGATCATCTGTTTGAGAGAACTACAGGAATGGATGCCTCTAAATTGTCAGCTTCTGACTTTAAAAATAAAAATAAAAGCATTCCTGAAAACTACTTTCATTCTTTTTTTCTTTCAGTGGATACAGAGAACAATCTGCAAACATATCTGCATTAGTAGATTACAGGAAGAAGACTGTTGCACTGAGCAATTCATAAACGCATTGGATTTTAATTCCTACAGGAACAAACCATCTTCGTGCGTACTGGCCACATTGTAAAAATGGAGACAGATACTAGTTGAGGTGTTTGAAGACTTTGCTATAGAAGGAGCAGATACATACAAAAACAACATCATGAACACCTTAGAAAACGCTCAACACATCAAGAAAACTGCTCTGAAAAAAACAACAAAAGCACTGATTAGACTGATACTAACATCACCATCAAGACAAATGATACCACCTAATTCACCCGCAAATACAAAATATAGACTTTGAATGAACATTAAAAGGAAAATATTAATAATAATTTTTTTAAAAAATCAGTGAAACTATAGCTCCTCAATGGTTAGAACCAACACAGAAGGTACAATGGTGCTGGATACTTTAAGGCCAGATTACACGAGTCCCAAATACTTTTTTAATGCCCACTTGTAAGTGAATGCCTCTTCCAGTTAGTGCACTTGATGCCAAAACGCCAGATTCCACGAGCTATAGGGAGTGTAAGGAGGAGGAGCTCCACATAGGGAAGCTGGAGCAAGAGGTTATGAGAATTTAATCCTTCCTGGAAAAAAAAAAACCCAAGCCTATCCTTATGGCAAAGAGAAAAAGGAATAATAATAGCAGTAACCAAAAAATAGAAAGATCTAGTTAGAATTTTCCAGAAATGTTCACTAACTATTGCAAGATTACTAGAGTAAAAGTCACATAGAAATATTTCTACATAAGTTAAAAAGAAATACTCATTAGTGGTGAGAAGTACTAATTGCTCAGCTTTAATATTGTGTTCTGAAGATGCTCTGTAAATACAAAACAACAGAAACAAAAACTAAAACCATTGGATCTCAATCATTATAGAGCAGAGAAGAAAAGCCTGGACAATAATTACGTATCATAATCATTCTCTAAAACCAACAGAGAATATGTCTGTAGACTTGAAATACAGTGAGGTCTTTAAGATACACCTCTACTTCTGCCTTTACAGTTGCTGTGCAGTAACACACTCATGCATGCACACACACATGCCTGAAAATTGAAATGTTACACATTTTCTTCAGCATTCTCGTCACACAAACTCAATCACCGAGGCGAGCAGCTACATTAATCATTCTTAATTTTACTTCCCAAGAGCAGCTGCCCTTGTGGCGCAATCACTAAAGCAGCTCGTGACCTATTTGTTCCCACTGCCCCTGCTGACGCCTGCTGCTGCAGCAGCTCACCTGGGACAACATGCTATTTTCTGCTGTATCTAATCGCCAAACTTTACAGTTGTTACAAGAGCAATACAGAGCAGTGTGCTTAATCACAAAAGAGACACCTCATTACCTTGTAAGAAAAGAAGATCTGGTTATATTTTAAGTTACTTTTGCCATACAATGAACCATGTTTAAAAATAAAACCAAAAGCAGCTTCAGTGCTGTACAAACTAGACTAAGAAAACAGCATATGCATCCTAGAGAGAGTGGGAGGTTTTTTTTCAGTCATTCTTAACTCACTGCACAAGGTAATGAAGAAGTTGAAGGTACACTAAGTGAAAACTGAAACAAACAAACCAATCAAACAGGAATACCTCATGGAAAAACAACTATGGAAAGAAAATCGTATTATACAACGGATATATCTAAAGAGCTACATCTTTTTTTCCCCAGAAATGCAACTATATGGAAGAGGCAATGAAGAAAATTCGTAATTACATAATTGCTTTGCTGAAACAGACCCTGTTATATATACGGAAAAGTAATTCTGCTGCCATCAGTCATATTTAGATTACTGTTCAAAACTAAATTACTAGCACTAAAGAGGAGTACAGCTCTGTTCTAAACGGACACCATTGCCTTACATTAAAAGTGAATCAATTTTATTGCAAGATTAAATATGATTACATGACAACTAAAAAAAAGTACTAATCCAGTACATAAAAAACATTATAACAGTGATCAGATGACATTTATGTCTCCACACTGTTTAAAGCTACACCACGTTCACTTACAGTGCCTTTCACCTGAACACTTTCATGGTCTTCAGTTTTCCTGAGAGTAAGTTAGATACTTACATCAACATCTGATATAGACCTATGCATGAAAACTTTACCACTCTATAGCCATAAGTGTGCAAAAATCAAGTGCATTGCTTTTAAATGCTGTCCCTACCTCTTCAGCTGAAGATACGTGCTAGAACCCTTAGAATAATAAAATCAAGGAAGGAAAAAGCACAATTTTTGCCCAGAACACTCTGCAAACAAAAGTATACAATTCAAGAAAGGAACAAAGAAGATTATAATAAAGAGTTTCAGTGTATGAAAATACCTGAATTAGATCACAGGGGGAACATATTCTTCTGTCTACACACAAAAGTTCTGAAGATGAAGATTTACAAGTTTTGAAGTTTTTTTACTGTATTATTTTATTCTTTATATAGACAACTAAGGTGCAGTTACAATAATGGAAATGCTGCTATCAAAAAATACCCTGAATTATTAAAACTGAAAGTATTAAAACTTAGCTAGTAGACAGTTGCAAGTTTTATCAATAAATAATCGATAAGTTCAATAAAATTCCCTCAAGTCTTGTTCTTTTGCAGAAGAGAGGCATCCTGTACAAAAATTCCACACTTTCATTTGCAGGGGAGTTGAACTAGATGACCTTTAAGGGCCCCTTCCAACTCAAATGATTCTATGATTCTATAACACTGAAGAATTATGAATGTCATAAACATGTATTTTGTAAATATGTACTTTTAAAACCAATAGTTTATGTATATCATCTTTAAATTTTCATTAAGACGACGATTTCCATATTATTCAAATGTGAGGAACATAAGTATTTTACTGGAATACAAAACTTACAGTAAGTTACCTATTCTACTGAACAGTGATTCATTCTTTAAGACACATTCGGCGTTACTGGCAAAATACCAGAAGTGACGGAAAAATAGGAAAGCATGATATATGTACTTAGACATAATTTGTCCTGTTGAAGTCATAATCCAGCATAATGCAACTCTCCAGAGAAGATGCATTCTCCACGTATCATTTCCAGTTTGGTAATTCTCCAAAAATAAACATCTCCAATTATAAACATGTTCTATATGCATTTCATGACTTGATATGTATATATTAAAAATCCTGACTGACCTTTTCACTAGTTATCAGCAAATGGTATGCTCCTTTTAAAATCGCATAGAAGTACTTAAAAGCCCTTCTTTATACAGGGAGAGATTAAAGGGATGGTGCAGCAAGTATAAGAATTAAATGATGTATTGCATAAACCACTTACAGTCTGCTACCATGCCTTCAGCACAGTGGAATTTATTTATGTTTTACTTTAAGGTAGTTCCTGCCTTGGCGTCAACTGATACAGTTCAAACAGAAACACTGGAGCTACAGAGGTGTACACTGAGGAAGCTGTCCAGCTCTCTGATGGTTCCACCATTTTCTGCAAAG
Organism: Numida meleagris; assembly: GCF_002078875.1. Taxonomy (NCBI): domain Eukaryota; kingdom Metazoa; phylum Chordata; class Aves; order Galliformes; family Numididae; genus Numida; species Numida meleagris. Next base: position 52,572,001 of record NC_034413.1, read on the forward strand.
TCATGTTCTTCCAGAACCTGATGACATTATTTGGTGCTAAAGCACTGAAAAACACATTATCCTATTGATTTCACGAAAGGAAATCAACTGAACTCCCTTCCTTTCCTAGCAGTAACAGAAGGCTCCTAGTGTAATGCTGACACAGGCAACACAGCACATGATAGGATTTATCTGATGGCTCATCACCTCAAACGGTGAGGGAAGCACTGTCCAGCAGTGACGTGCCAAAAGGCAGAGATGGACCCAAGTTTTCTGGCATTTTTAGTACTGAATCTCCTACTGCTGCAGCAACATATGCTCAATTCAATTAAGTAGTAGTAGTATTAGTAGTAGTATTCTGACAGGCTTTCCAATTTTTCCTGACAAAATATCCATTCCTAACAGTTTATATCCCAGTAAAAAAGATTTAATGTTAAGAAATTACTTCCGTCAACTACAAATGCTTTATTTGCTGCTTACTGATGTTTTAAGAACAACAAAGATTTGAGAGATTCTACCAAAAAAAGTTGCAGAACTCTCCCATCAGTTAAAGAGCTACAGAAACTAAAGATGGGGGACACCAGCTTTAGAAATCTGTTGCTATCATCAGCTACATTAGCAGTCGAAGAAAAATACATATATATTTAACTATTATTAGCAACAGCAAGAATGAAACAAAGCTTTCCTGCTTTGTACACAAGTTCTGCTTCACCCTTAAAATACTTAACAGATTAACTCTCAAAAACGTGAAATAATTAGAAAGTATTACATGGACACTATGACAACTGCTTTCTAAATAGATTATACTTGCAATATATGAATAGCTCTAACAAATAACTTGTGAAAATTAGACTTCAGATTTCTCAAATTGTAACAAAAATAAAGACCCAACGTAGCAGAAGAAAGGCTCTTCAAAGAAGAAAGTTAATGTTACTTAAAAAAGGTTAAAAAAAATAAATAGACATTTCATTCAATCTTCTCATAATCTGTATTGCACTTCAAAAAATAAGACTTACTTAAACATGATCTTTTCCCAGCTGTGCTTGCACCTCCTGAGCACAAATTGCCTCCTCGATGGACGAGCTCGAGTTCCAGGTTTGTTCTGCATGGAAAACGTCAACAGTGTTGGAATAGTATTCTACAGGCTTCTAGAGACATGAGAGAGTGACCACAAACTCTCAGCGTATATACTAAATACAAGAATGCTGTGAATGTATCTTTAGTGTTAGATACTGCCAAAATATGACTCAGAATAAAGCAAACATGATTAAGATGCTGCCACATGTGATCTAAAATGGTTCAATTAATATGTCCCATATTAACATTTATTTATTTCTCAATCACAACTCTCCTAATATGGAAGCTTCTGCCCACACAACTGCTTGAAAATAAGGGAATCTATGTGCAACTTTGAATCAAAGACAATGCACAGTTTTCTAAATTTCAGTCAATCAGATATGCCTAAAAAGTGCTCTCTTTAATGGCTGAGGTTTTGCTTTGCTTTAAACAAACAGACAGTACAATGAGTATGCTGTCAAGTCACTAAATATGAAAATAGTTCAGATTATAACAGAAGTACTGATCTTTGCTGATAAGGTAGTTAGTAAAAGCATTAGAGGTTAATTCTGAATGAAATGCCAGTATTCATGCAGCTCATTAGTATGACAGAGGAGTTGTCACTAAATCTCTGCATGCCACATTGATGCTTGCCTTCTTTGTATTATTGTAATCTGATACTTAGGCATCAATTGTTTAAGCTATATTCAATAGCTTTGTTTGATTTTGGAATTGGATGTTTTGGTACTGCATTATCTTTTACCCGCAATACTTGGAGCAAACAATTTGCATTATGCTCTTTTAGAGGCTGTTTTAACAAATCAACATACATCCCTTTAATTAAAAGGAAGGAAGAAGTCCATAATTCTGAAATGTTGCTAGTTTATTTAATCCAAAATGCAAAGCTCAGTCTAAACAGATTTAGTCCTTTAAATAAAATTAAACAACTTAATTTTCAATACAACGTGAGTGAATACACTTTAAAATCTATTCTAAAATTATATGCGTATAATATATTTAACTTAGAACATCCCCCAAATGCTCACATATATATTTATGAAGAAACCAGAGGATTACTATTTAAAATATTTCTTTAAAATTTCAGCTCCATCAGTTTGAAAGAATAATATGTTTTTGATATGCAGTGTTTGTTAAGATACTTTCATACGTTTCTAAAATAGTAACATTTCAGAATATTACTGTGCCTAAGTTCGCAGCTTATGCCACCCATTTCTGAAGGAATGCTTTAATCCTCTCTACTCAAAAAAAAGGCAATTTAACATTGATAATGTGCCTGCTCAGAGCTCCATCTGGTTGCTGCTGATAAGGGCATCTGTATGACAGGGGAATTTTCCACTCTTCAGGCGATTTGCAGTGCTCACTGAACTTCTAAAAATCTACCAGCAAGGAAGCAGGGATTTCATATTAGTGGACAAAATAGCAACCGTACATCAGCATGTGTTAGTTCATCATGGGAATATAAATGAAACCAGTATGTTTGATTTCTATAAATCTTTTGATAACTACTTTGGAGAACAAAATTAATGGCAGCTTCCCATTAAAACATTTTTAAAAGATTAAGTCAAAAGGCACTACCTCAACGTCTAAGAGCACTTCTAGATCCAGTATTTTCAGTTTCCCTTTCACCAAAACATACGTACTCTGACAAAACAAAACTCTAAGACCATCCTTAAGAAACTCTTCTTGATGCCCTCCTTGCTCGACGTAATGTATGGAGAGAGGTTTCTGAAAACATATACTCCCTCACACATGGTGTACTTATTCTCCCTTTCCACACTTCCCCAGTGCCCCAAGGTCCTCAAAGACAGGAGCTTATAGTTCAGCTTTCTTGAAAAGCTAAACATTAGCCTTTCGTCTAAGACAGCTCCTTTGAGACACACCAAAGCCATGGTGGAATAGCACACAATAGGAAAACCACCTTCTGTTAAATTGAAACACGTCTCCTTGTAAGCTGGTCTACATCAGACACAGCCCTAACCATTTTTGAGAAGGACTTGCATATCTTCTGCCTATTTAAGCTCCCTTTTGCCTTGAGGATCTGATAATTAAAGCTTGTGTACCACCTGCTCTCTACTGAAGAGAAGCAGAGCTCTTACTGTCCTGTCTCTCAAAGAGAAAAACTGATATCTGGTATCAGAGATAGATACCTGGTATCTGATAACAAAGGATATTTCAGAGACATCTGTGTTCTACTGTTCCATCTCAGCCCCCTCAACATGAAGAAAAGAAAAGAAGTAAAATCTATTCAAGTGACAATTTTCTCTTACTAAAAATTGTGCCATTCACTGGAATAAAGAATTTTGTAGAACACTAGCATTATTTTCTTTACCCACAAAAAAAAAAAAAAAAAAACTGAGAAGACAGATTTTGCTCAGTTGTGCAGACTCCTAATTAAAAAACAGCCCTCTTTCATGTCTCTTTGTGGGCTTTCATGAAAGAAGGAATGTATCAAGGAAATATGGAGGGTGTGGATACTGCCTGTTTCTTGTACCTTGTGTCAGGAAGAGTACAAGGAACTAAAAAAAGAAATGCTACTGGATTATATCACATGCATCCTTGCACATTCTCTGCAGTCAGTAGCTTCTCTACAGGGTTCAGAAAATTATTTGGTTAATTTCAGCATCATCTTCTGAGAAAGCCTTGTATTATAGTAAGTCCAAAAAGTTTAACAATTCAGAGCATCTTAAAATTAACAGCGTAGCCAGAGTGGGAACCATTTCCTTTTCTTGGCTCTCCAGGATGTGATACTGACAGCAATATGTATGGAATCACACAGCCCAGAAAAATACTGGTAGTTTTGAAACTTTCTAGAAAAAAAACTGTTAATCATATGAAAAGAGAACTCTAGCTGCTGATCTAGGAAAGACTTCTTCTGTGATCCCCAATTAAGTAAAGAAAACTAAAGTCTGATGAAGAGATTAAAACACCTTGTGATTTAAAAAGCATCAATACAGCAGTGATAAAAAAAGCAAAAATAATAAAAATAATAAAAAGCAGAAATAATCTAATGCTCCGAATAACAGCAAAGAAGATTTAACACTTGGGAAACGAATGTAGAAAATAAATTCAAGCAAAAAAAAAAAGTAAAGTCTTAAATAAAAAAACGAGACAAGCAGCAGACAAGATGTTCTCCATGTTTTGCACCTCTGCTGCACATACTAAAAATGAACAGAGACGCATCATTCCATCTTGCATATGTCTGCATACGAAAATCAGAAGACAAAACCTTGATGCACTAAGTGCTCAAAAAGTGCTTTTTGAAGAGAGCGCAACACTTTTTTTTTTTAATTTATTTACTTATAAGAAGAAAACCTGTCTGCTAATATCATTAGCGATGAACATAAAACCAGAAAATATAAAAAGAAAAAACATACTCACCTGGCTACTGAATACATAAACAGAAAATCATTGTCGGGTGATCCAGGACTCTTGCTGTAATCTGTATACTTCTTCTGTGTGGTACTTTTTATGTCTTTCATTACAGATTCCATTTCTTTACTAAGGTTTGTTTCAGACTATGAACAAGGATACAAAAGTTTACTTAGTTTTACCTGAACAAGTGCAACAGCTGATCACAAAGTTTAGTACTTTCATATTTATAAGAATACATTTGCAATTATGAAAATATAGGCATTAAAAGGCAATATTCTGTCTCACAGAACGTTACAGGTTTTTCTGACTCTCTGAGAACAGTGCAAGCAGTGAGATTCTTCACGTTGCATTATTTTAGAGAGTATCTGCATTGCACAAGTAATGAAGAAAAACACATCTCCATCAAGACTGGAAGACTAAAAAAAAAAAGGAACGCCTCGCGAAGCTTTGCAATATGCGAACGTCTGGTAAACTGCACGCCAAGTACAAGAAATAATCTATATCTTAAATTGTTCTTAATAGACATTCTTTAAATAGCTTCCAGTCAGAAGGATATAGGTATTTTTATACTGTAAAGAAATGATAAATGAATTTAATATTATATGACTCAGTTCTATGTAAATTGCTATGGAGATACGTGAAAATGCAATCCATAAAAAATTAAAAATCACATTTTTGCTTTTTTATGGCTTACTTTAACAGGCAACCCAATAAACGCTGCAAGTGTTTGAAATAGTTTGATTAAACAATGAAATAATGTTATCAAAATAAAATGAAATTTCCCACGTTGTCACATTTCTAAGAGGTCACAAATACAACATAAGGTAAAAACTGATACACAGAGGCAAATTAACAAGGATCTTTCTGCCTTACACTGATGCTTACTGGGAAAGTTCCCAGCTGTTCTTGAAGATCTTCCACTTCCTGTACAAGATCTTGCATGCACTTGTTACTATGACTTTGCCAAAGGCTTCTTTCCACATTGTTTCCAGGATAACAAGGAAGAACACTGTTAGCAAACTGCCTACAGAGAGGACAAGTAAATTCTCCTTTGTCGACTGAAAAACCCTGGAGGACTTGGTCATTCTAAAAGAAAATAAAGAAGATGTAGCTGAAATTTGCTCAAGATTAGACTTTGTAGTTTCAGGTGCATTGATTAACAGCCTTAAAATAAAAACTGTAAAAAAAGAATAATTCTCAATCAAGTGAAAAGCTCTACTACAGACTGCTACAATCCTCCAACTCAGCTAGCATTCCTAAGTACTCCTCACTGTCTACAATAAAATAAATAATAAAATACAAAATACTTCAGTGTGGTGCTTTGAACAATTCATGAGTGTTGCCTCTGTTAATTCCCATCAAGTTTGAGATTCCCTTCGTAACATCTTTTCATTTGTCAAAACATAGTTTCACTTTCAGTCACAAAGTACTCAAACATATTTGAGTAAATACAGACCAAAAAAACTTAAGTAGCCACTGGAAGGTGGCATGAAAAAAAAAAACAAAACACCAACAATTGATTCTTTATCATAAAAGATAAAAAAAAACATGGACACTGAAATATCTGTTTGGGAAGTGCAGCCACCTTCAGAATACTCGTGCTGCTGACAAATTATATTGTTTCAGCACTGTGAATTGCCCGGAAGGCTTCCCACCCTTGGCAGAAGAGAAGAGCTAAATCAAGTCCAACTATAATTTAAATATCAAGCAATTAGCCCCAGTGCTAAGGCATTCTGGTAAACTTATACATACATTTCTGGATGTTGATCTCTGATTGTGTTTATCCACATAAACATGAACTCTATAAATTATTTTGGTACTAGGAATGCTACAAATAGCCAAAATTATTATGCGCTAATCCAGCTAGCCACAACAGAAACTAGGCTGAAAAGTTCACTTAAATACTCTAGAAATCTTGAAGAATAGAATGAGATGGAGTAATAATTTATTTGGTGTTTAGGTAAGAAGCCACCAGGAAAGGAAATCCAGTATCTATACAATGAAAAATGTTACTTTTCTAAAATTCTGTGAAGTGAGATTCCACAGTGGAAGTCCAGATTTTACTTATTTACCTTGATGACACAATTACCCCCAGAGGTATCTTTACAGTTAAAAGAACAAATCATTATGGCCCAGCCTCCAGCTCCTCGAAAGGTAAATTTCACGTGATGAACAATGCTGATGGTTAACTACAGAACATTGTCATAAACTTTGTTTGTTTCTGTTTTGAGAAAAGTTATGAACAGAATAAAACTAAGGAATTACTTCATGAATTAAATATCAATCAGAAAGCCGTTCCATACTGAAAAGATCATAATTTACTACCTTATTGCACTAAAAAAAAAACAAAACAGAAATAAGTAATTGCTTAATCTGATGACTTCCTACCACTGCTCTGCTTTTAGTAACATTCTACAGTGCCACTAAGAAGATCTGCAATTGGGCTGCAAAAAGAGCCCAGCAACATTAATAGAAACACCATCCCATTTTCGCAGATCATACAAAAATATGGATGTCTGTTCCAAGCAACTTCTGAGGTTTGACTAACAAACTGTCTTAATGTCATACAAATAGGAGTTATTTCCTAATGGCATTCAATGAGAGAAAAAAAAAAAAATCTAAGTGTTAAGCTATTTTAACTCATTTCTCCAAACTGCATGCATATAAATAACATATCTTATATAATGTAAGAAAACCTAACTTTTCTAATACGAAAATTCAATTTTGAAATTAACTGAATTTATGCTTTTGAAATACATCTTTTTTCTTCAATTCCTTGGTAATATCTACTGCACACTAAACATCAAAATAGGAATATATACAACAGAAACAAAAGTAAACGTGAGAAATGCTTTAAGTGAACATATATGCCAGAAGAAAACAAACAACACTGATTTCATTTTTTAATGACGGTATTACTTCAGTCAAGCATTTTTTCTTGATATACCTAAATAACGTAAAACAAAGTACTTTTGTTAGTAACTTCAAGGCGTAGTAAGAAATCCATCGTTTGGTATGGTAATAAAAACAACTTGTCCATTGATGCAAAGCATAAGTACCAAATCATTTTTCTCTGAATTGGACAGCATAAATCCAATTGAATTTATTGAGAATAGTACAGATCCAAATGAAAAAGACAATCTTTAGTTTTACTTACCCGTAAAGATTCCATGTAAGATTTATGACAATCAATGTGTAAAGTGTGACCACAGGTTTGTACATAAACACCTCCTTCCCAGCCTATTGAGACTGCCTGCAGGCAGGAACTCTAAAAAAAAAAAAAAAAAAAAAAACAAAACCAAAACCCCAGAAAGATAAACACATATAACGGTTATAAAGGTATTTATCACAGCTCATTTTAAGGTTAAAAAACAACACCACATGCAAATAAAAACCTATCTAAAGATATATGCAAAGGAAATAATATATATATATTTTTTTATATAAAGTATTTACTTATACTAACTTACATATCTGCCATTACGTTATTCTTTCCAACAGAGCTCATCACTTCAGTTACATTTCTGTAGTTCTTATCACTTAAGACAATGACCTCTATAAAGAATTTCATCCAGTACATTACGAGAACAGCTCTATACCTCTACCATCTATTCCAGTAATACAAGTTTATCTTTCTTATGTACAAGGGTAACCCGCACCTACGATATATAGAAAACTAAATAAAATGTAACTAATTTAATAAGTTATACAATTAAAAGCCAATCTATTATTAAAATCCAATGTGCTTTTTTTAATGACTTGTTGAACAACATTGTCAATAATGCAACATAAAGCCAAACAATCACATATTACTAGGTTCAGTGAATTAAGTTTTATACTAGGAATGTTTTGAAAACACGGGCCTTACTCAAATACTGCACTTAACAGCCAATATGTCAAACCTAAACAGTTAAACAATTGGTAGCTTTTGAAAAAGTAATGAACTGAAAAAACAGTCACCAGTCGCAAGCTTACAATAAGGAATTCTTGAAAATATGCTTGCAGACTATATAGCTATAGTCAACCTAATTATTGACTATAATTAATCCCTGTTTCTCCAGTTAGTAATTTCATACACAGATTGAAATTTACATTCTAATTATACATTTAAACAACAGAAAAATATTTACAGCTACTGCTATTGCAAAGCAATTTTTAGCATAGACTCACCCCAAAATGGTCTTTAATGAATGATACAAAACCAGGTACAACAAATAACCAATGCGTATTTTCTAAGGATGCCCTACCATCTCCTAGCATCGTTTTTCCTAAATATGAGCTGACGCTACAAATTCCAGCTACACTATAAGGTGTACTCCTATTTACCCTGCACAGATTTGATATTCATATCGCCAAGAAAAGCTTTTTCCTAGCTCCCATCTGATTTAGTAGGCAGATGGTACTATGAGCCAGGCATGGCCAACAGACATACCTGGATAAGCCCCACAGGACAAATGCTGCAACTAGGGCAAGCACTATCACATGGAATTAATAAGGCTGCTTGGTGGCATTTGTTTATTTAAGGACACATTTAGACAGCTTAAATTCTACTGCATCTTTTCCCATTTCTAAGATTCATATCTAGTAGGAAACAGCAGATTCCTCAACATCAGGGAAACCTTGACTGCCTGACCCTTAATGAAATTACTTTGTCTGTACGTAGAACTCATTTTTTTGCTACTTTTTTTCCCTTTGTAAGTAGAATAAACTATAACATGTTTCATAACTAAAAATATTCCTATCTGAGCAAAATTTTCTTGCCTCCTGAAATCTGTTGTTAGAGGAAGGACACTCACTGAGAAGGACACAGTTGATAAACAAAGGACTTTTAACGCTTAGCTCAGCTGAACAAGTCACTCAAGGCACTATCAGATGTTTCCATTTTTATGCCAAAAGTAATTTAAGGATTAGTTCTTTCATGCAGAGACATATTTTAGCACGGTACTGACTTAGAAACTTGAAATTAGAAAGAGCTTAATTCAACTAACGTTAATGACTGAGATTTTTGAAAGCAGGATGCATTTGCTCACTGCATTATAGCATATTTTAGACTAGTCTGTTGGTAGAGTTACTGCACAGAAGTGGAAAAATACACTGCAGTGAAATCAAAGTTTGCATAACAGTTTGCTTGGAATGTCTTCCCTTTCCAGTAGACAGATGTAAAAATAAGGTTATAATATTAATTCTATACTTATAATCACTTCAGTAGGAAATAACTTTCATTAGCAATAGGAAATAAACAGGTGTACACTACTGACACGCTTGACAATCTTTCTCAGCATGAGAAACTGAGATTTTATACAAAGTGTGCTACTTTATTTCTTTCTTTTAAGGGAAGTATCCTTAGTTAACTGAAGGACAGATTCATAGAAACACTGTCTAAAGCCACCAATGCGAAAAGAAAAAAATGACGTGTTTCATTTATCTGTGGATGAGAGACTATGAGAGAGCTAGCTAACATGCCTAAAAAAAATACCATTTTTTTCTCTTTATAGCCAGTATCTAAGCTTCCAAATACTGGTTATTTGGTTAGATCTGCCCAAGAGTTGCCATGTCATAGGATACATCTTCTCCTCCAGAATGATTTCTCAGAACAGATTTACATAGTCTTACACAGCTGTTTTATGCAGTAGCAGGGAAAATAACAGGTAGCATTTCATAAAGGTCTTAGAGTGAACAAGTCCTGTTAAGTAACAAGAATTATCTCTCAAAATTAAATATGAGAAGATGTAATGTACTGCTTTTAGCCTCATGAAGCAAAGCAGAACTCTCTTTGGAACAGCTTATAGACTTCAAAACAGACAATAACCTATCAACAAATGCAAATCTGATCTTCTGGAATTTTGTGCAGCATTCAGGATATAGCAGAAGAGAACTTTCTTTTGCTGGCCCCTCCTTTCCATTCACTCATCTTTACTTTCTCTGTGGTGGTTAAAAAGTTATTACAGGTCAAAACTGCTCTTTCGATTTCCTCTCTCCTGCTGAACTACTTTTAACCAAAGTAATTCCTTGATTGGGTTCACGGAATGCCCACAAGAAAGCTGGTGTTTTGAAAATAATACTTAATATAGCAAAAACACATCTCAAATATGTGGTCACACTAAAATGTAAAGTATTCTCTTCTAGACAGTATCTGCTGAGATATTTAATAAATATACATCCTGTAGATATGGTAGTTACCTACACCTAAAACACAGTGGAAGGCCAGACATACGAAAATAAGGACCCTATCAAACGTAAACATGAACTACTGCAACAGGACAAAGAGTTTACTAAGTGTATAAATGAAGCTACGAGGAGGGCTCTGTTGTAATTTCATTTACCTTTTCACACAACTCACTTCTTAAGTGGTAGTTTTGTTCAAATGAAATACTTACATCTTTAAAGTATCGCTGTAAAGTTGTAAGCCTCACATCATGCAGTGCTGCACAGGTATCCCAAGGGTATATCTGCTCCTCCTCAGTAGTTGGCAGTTTCTTTGGCTCAGTGCTATTGCGGCATTGACCCAACACTGTATACAGAATAAAAGCAATAAAGAATGCAATGAATAACAATATACCAAAGAATGAAGGAAACAAGCAGGAATATTCCAGCTTATATCTACAATGTGTTCTGTTGAAATAAAACAGTAAAAAAAATTACTAAAACCTAAGTGCTGAAAGCAGTGCTTTTGCACTGGAATTGCGTATACACACACAGCTGTTTTCTTTTCTCTTTCTTCTACAACTTATTTTCTATATATACTGCTGGGTTTGTAGAAATTATGAAGGAATTAAAACTGTTCACTGTTCCAAACATTTAAGATTTCCCAGTATCCTCAAAAAAAAAAAAAAAAAGACTTTCATTGTCTTTCCACACTTCATGAAATTCAACAATATTTATGCATTCATTATAAAAGCTGTAGAATCACTGTTTATCTAACAAGTCACATGTTCATACCTGAAGATGCTTGTAATAGTACAACTAGCCCTGTAGGTCTGTCTTCAGTAGAAGGACCACTTTGTCCACAAATAACACAATCATATATTGCCTCAGAAACATGCTGTTCTGATGTAGCTATCTCCATGGCAATATCAGCATCTGGCGATTCTAAAAAGGGATAAGAAAACCAAGGGAAAGAAATCCAATTGCACTTGCACTGATGTAGTGAAGAACACACTAGAATTATTTCTTCAGTTAAATTTAGAACAAAAATATTGAAGGCTACTTGAAACAAATCTTGCTCTTTCAAGTAGAAAAACACCTACACAGGGAAGTATATGTTTTCCCATATTCAAAACTATTTCCAGTCAAATTAAATGCTTAGTTCAACTTTTGTATTAAACTTTGTCTTTTCAAAACATCTATAAAGCTGAGACGCAACTTCTATTCTATTAGATACTATCCCAAAAACTCTGAATGCATAGAGATGAAGGGTAAATAAATACAGAATCTCTACTAAAACTAGAGATGCTCATAACTATTTCCTTCTAATTATTGTCAGAGTAATTCTAGAGAAACAAATAATTTTAAAGATGCAGAGACAACAGGAATGAATTAAATGGATGAATGAATGAATTAAACTCACATGCAGATTGTGTCATCAATTCTAAGTGCCAAATTGGGAGTGCAAAGTAAAGTAAACATGTCAAGTGACTTCCAAAAAGACAACCAACCTAAAGATGGAGATGCCTTCAGTGTATACCCTATAACTTGCACAAGAACCAAGAGTACATGTCCCAACATTTATATTAATCTTTAAGTACCTAACTATTTTTATATATGTACTTTATATATATTATACACATACTATATGTGTTTACGCATAACTTATATAAATTGCTTATTCATACAAATTTATATCTCTAAAAATAAATCAACGTGACACTTCTCCACATTGGTCTTCTATATTACACATACAGTCCCGAGTTAAAATAATTTTACAACTTTAACAAAACAGTAAGTTAGGTCTTATCAACAATCAGTACGTAATGCAGTCATTTTGAAAGATAAACATAGCTTAAGGAAACACAATAAAATTATTTTTCTTTTTTTTTTTATGAAACCTGGACAGTCTTCAAAAATTTGGGATGCATTAACAAAGTAATAAGTTGCTATGCTATATAAGATAATGGATAATTTAAGATTTGCTATCTAAAAATTGTGTGTTTTTCCAGTGATCTACATCGTAATTTCCTAGGGGCACAGACAAACATACAAGGCTAAATATCAGCTTCAAAGCACTGAAGCAATCGCTAGTGATGCAACTTAGCCCACGTGACAAGCAACGGTAATGGGTTTTGGAGGTGAGGGAGGGTACAGTGTTAACCAAAACAGAAGGAATTTTATGACATTTGTACAGCTGGTTTGATATCACAAAAGGGCCAAGGTTGGCAGGGACCTCTGGGGATCCTCTACTGCTACTGCCCCAATCAAAGCAGTCAGTTACCACAGGTCTTGCAGGGCTGTATTGCATCAGATTATGCCAACGTCAAAAGTTAAGTGGAGGCAGATTTTATTTGAAGATGCAATGAAAATTCTTTACTTAACAGTTCTCACACATTCCTAATTTCTTAAGCTAAATTCAAGTGAAATTTCATGCATGGACAGAGAAAAGTAGAAAAGTCATTTCTGCAGACCATGTACAAACATGATGTGCCAAAATCTGCTTGAGATGGTCTCCACTGAAAATATCTAGAAATAAACCTAAGAATTATTTTTTTGTTTGGAAGAAAAGCACCTTAGGACTAAATGATTCTCTCCTAACTGCTCAGGAACACATGCTGTCAAGCCTCTTGACCTAGAATATGAGGGTGCATGCTTTCTGTTCTCACCTAGTAAGTTTCCCGAACACTGCCTGCTAGCCTTCAGCCATGCGCTTCATCTCCTTAAGGAGGCCAAGGTGCTGGACAGAGAACCCAAAAACCTTCAGTCTATCAACAGCTCTCATGCAGAACAGCTTTTAGGAATGCTCTCTTCTGAAAGCCCATTGTAAGCTCAGCAGAAGAGGCAAGCTTCTTTTTTTTTTTTTCTTTTGCTATGAAAACTCCAACGTTCTCCCTCACAGAGCAGCATCAAAATTACATTGTTTTAGCATGTCTGGATTTCTGAGTCAGTTATTGAGGGTCATATGAATGAAAATGAACAACAATCTTCCTTGACCTACAGCTGTTAACATTGTACACACATCTATCACCATCTAGTGGCAGGCAAATGACACTGACCGAAAAAGCAGAGCCCATCAACTGAAACATTTTTTATTGCTCAAGTCCAAGCAACCAAAAAACCTAGCAGCAATTGAAACACAGGAGGAAGGAAATACTAAAGCTATTTTTCATAATTAACATCATGTCATAATTGTGTAAAACATACTCACATATACCTGTATGTCAGAATTACACAACATGAGAATGACCTTAGAACTGTTGCCTTTCATTTTTTATCAATTTCTAAAATGTCATAAATGAAACACATAATAGGCATTCACTCACTATTTCAGTAAGTGCCACACTGTATTATTCTCCTATAAACTGATTTGGAACAATTCAGCAGAAGTCCTTAAAACAAGTTAACATTTTACTGAAAACATACCATTCATTCTTAAGTTTCATTCATCATTTTAAACCTGAGGAAAAGAAATACAGATCTTCAAATTTAAAAGGTATTTCCAACCAATTCAGTATGCCTGATACACACTTCTATCTACTACACGCAACAGGCGCATCAAAAATCAGGCCAATTTAATTTCAGAACTCAGTGACCAAATGCACTTTTCCTTCCAGCTACTTAGACCTAGCGCTAGGCCACTCCAGCAAACAAGAGAATTCCACGGGAACTAGACTTCTAGCACCAAGGAAGACTTCCTAATCAAGTAATTTCCCCCAGAGATACTGAAAGAAAGCAAAGTTGCAGTGCTATTTTATCCATTAGATATGGAAAACACAGAAACACAGAATAAAAGCAATAAATCTAATAAAAAGAATTTCCAAGCTCCTAGAATGCAATTCTTGACTGCTTAATAAAACAATTACTTTATTAAATGTCGTTTTATAATTATATCTGAACTTTATTGCAATATAACAAACTTCCTTCTAGTTTAGCTTTGAAACAAAACTAATATCACCATCACTATCTTGATTGTACCAGCTGCCGCTAAAAGGTGAAGAATAATCTACATCTCCTCCTCTTGCTTCAACTGAAGCACAAACCCTCCCCATTTTTTTTTCCCGACACTGAGATTGTGTAAGGTATTCCCATGAAAACAGCACTTGTGCATTATGTCCCAGAACAATGTTGCCTTAGCGAATGTTGAAGGAATCCTTTACAGACTATTTGCAAAGACACATATTTGGGGAGTATTATCCCACCACCTTTCCAATCATTTTTGCAGAAGCTGTGAGTGCAAGCTGCCAGCAGCCAAACCAGGACAGCTCAGCACCACTCTGAAGATTCAGGAGGCAGAGCTCCATGGTGGGAGAGAGAGGAGGGCCAGCGCACCTCCAGGGCTAGGCCTGAGCCTGCCAGCTGGGCAGCAGCCATATGAGACAGAGAGTGTATTTTATGTTAATCATTCTTTGGAAAACAACCAAAGATGCTCATAGCTTAAACCTCTGGAGAGTCAGAGTTTTAATCTAATTGATTTCACCCACACTTGTCCTAACGATGGCAATACACATGAAGGAGGAGCGAATGGGAAATGCACGATAATGACATGTGGCACTGACATCCATTCACCACGTTCTTCTCCCAAGGTTCATCCTATGTCATAACAAAACCCACAGCCTTACAGTTCCAGGACTTTTCTTTGTCCCTGCAAATTAATTCGGAAATCAGGATAAATACAAACAAAGATAAAAATCACTGAAGGATAAAAATATTTAAACTCTGACAGAAACCCAAGGTGGTGCCAAGCACTCTACTATTCCCATGTTTTAAAAAAAGTTATTTAGTTCTTGGTTTAGTTTTTGTACCAATAGGAGCAAAAGACCCAAAGTTACCAAGTCTCAGCATTTGCCACCTTCTAGCCAGTACCAATCAGTTTGCTACAACCTCAGTTTCATCACAGAACACACCGCTGCCTGATTTTTCACCCCCATTTTGTACTCTCCCTAGTTTAAAGGCATGATTCATTCTCCCTCTTTCCCCTACTCAGCCAAATCCCAAAACCCAAAGGGTTGTGTAAAGGTGTCTAAACACAATACGTATAATTTACAACCTCTGACTTCAGTCAACATATTTCCTGCTGTATACGCTGTGCGTCAAAGTGGCCCTCTGGCATCAAAGCAACCATTAGCATGCTAATATCATCAGTACTGACCCAGCACATCTATTCTCCAGAGATCAGTACTTAATTTATTTTTCTATCTGGGTTCACAAGATTGAGTGTTAGGAAATATATGTCACCTTGCATTAAAACTCTGCACTTCTTTTTATAAACTAGCTAAGGAGCATTAGCTTGAAGGACAAAATGAGGCCCTGCTGAGACTCAACATCACAGAAAAGAAACAAAATCACATCAGCCACTTCACAAATTGACCGGTCTACATATTTGCACTAAGTTACAGTTGATTAAACAGTTTTGCAGCTTTGAATCACTGTATTTCACATTTATACAACTTACACAGATTGTTACGTATATCACCGCATTTTTTAAAGGCTACTATTAACCTGAGGCAGAGGGATTTATTTTTGTTCTTAGCAAGCTCAGCCTGAAGGGCAGCACAGTTTCCAAAATCTCTTGCACAAAGTTCCACATGATAATAGGCAAACCACAGCTTCACACCGAGACAAACGCTCCCAAAACAAAAATGTAAAAGCAGCTATACCAGCAGACTAGGTGGCCTAAAGTGCCTCCTGTAACACGTTTTTGACTGACTGAATATTCTCAAGTATTTCTATCTGCTGCCCTTAGTAAGACATTTCAGGATGTATTTTTCCATTTCTTATGTTTATCCTACAAACAGCTACAGACAGCACAGTGGATTCTGTTCCATGCTAGTTCATTAACATAACTCTTCCTAAATTTCACTTAATTATATCCAGGCAAGCTTGAATGGCAATGCAGTTGTACAGATGTCACAGAACATAAACAGACAGTAACAGAAAATGCACATGTTCACTCAGTGCATTTCTCAATTCTATACACAAATTCAAAATGCAAAAGCCTTTACCTTCTTAAAATTTGATGCTCTACAGAAGTCTTAAATTACATATTAAAAAATTGCAACAGACAGACTAGTTTTGGAAAGCTTTATCTTAAAAAGTAAATACTTCAGAACATATCACACCAATTTAATTACTTCATCCACTGTATACTAAGTTAAAAAAAAGAATACGTATGACAGATACTGCGTTGCTCTTAAATATTTTAAAGATCATTTATCCCATCCCTTCACAATTATGTGTTCAATATTATCTGTTCTAGAAAACATGACTTTAAGCAGCTTAAGAAAAATTTAGCACAGAAGTGGATACAGTGGTGGAATATGTCTGGGTTTTTTGTTTGTTTTAAACTGTAAAACAGTAATACTAAGATGAAAATTAAAAAAAAAAAATGAAGAGCTGGAAAGCACAGGAAAACTTACCAACATCCATTGCAGTTTCCATGAAGCTTTTCTGCCTTGAGGCAAATTCAGCCAACAATTTCTGTTGCCTTTCTCTGGCCTTTTGTCGTCTGGGTGAAAGAAAAAGGGGAGAGTGGGGGAAATGTGGAACGGAAAAGAAAGAAGTGTCAAATAGAGGGGAAAAAATAATGTCAGGCGGATTGCAATTACCACTTTAAATATCATTCAAAATTCAAGTTCTCTAAATAAAAGATTAATTTTCAAGCATTAAAAAATGAATTTATTGCTCTAAAAGTAGATTCTGGTGAGAAATAAACAAGCAAAAACTCGTAAGTCTGAAAGGAAGTCATAAAATAATGCCCCCAAAAAATTCCAGAGGATCTTTAACAGATTAAGACTGACTATCACTAAAAACAACCAAAATGAAAGAAAACACTTCCACCACCCAGGACCTTATTCTCAAAAGTTATCTTTCTACTATGCAAAGGCAAAGTAACAGAGTGAAATGCCTGGCACCACAGAAATCTAAGTGCTCATGAACAACCAATCAAATTCAACAATTATTTGCAAATGTGGTATGCTTTTTTATTCTTTTTTGGTACCAGGCCTGATGGCAAGACAAACAGTTATGAACAATCTCTCTCCATTTGAGACTCCTCATACTGGCATCCTCTCCCCAACCTTCACCCAAGATACTGGCCATCAACAGTTTTTCTCTCTTAAGTTTGAGATAGCTTCCAGTTTGAAAGCCCTTATCTCTCTATTATAGAAACACTTCATTCTTAAAATATCATGTTTGATGTACCATTTACATTCAGTTATTTCTGTATAATCCCCTTACTCCTGAGCTCACCAACGCCTATTTTCATTATCTTTTTACATCCATCACTATTCCTTTACCCCCTACAACATGCACATTTACCAGATTTTCCTCTCCTGGAAGTATCAGGAAGGGATCTTGAGTCTGACAACAGTTTACAGATAAGGGGAATTGGAGAGTTCAAGTGGGGAAAAACTCAACCAAACTCACGCTATAGCTGCTCACCAGATGGAGCATGCAGTGAGTGCTTTACATAGCACCAACCAGTGAAAGTATGGAAGCTCTACCAGAGCTATGAACTCTGTTCATTAGCATTAACAACAATTTTTTTTTTCCACCTCGTTAGAGATTATTAGAATAGCCAATGAGCAATTTGAAAACATTACTTCACACCTAATATGAGTCTTCTTTAGTCTACAGTACTGTTCACTGGCTTGGCGCAGGAACAGACTTGTACAGGCTCAAAACAGCAAATTTAATGCAACTTGTTACCCTACGGTGCCCTGTATGTCAAAGCTTCTAACTTGTTTTCCTAAAGGCACCTTAAAAATCCAAGCATCTCTGCCCATTTATCTGTCACACTGTAGAGCCACCGTTTCTCAAAATAACTTCTATTTACAACAATCCTAAGATTCATTATTTTGAGGATCATATCAGGGCATTCGTTAAGCCTGTTTTTATTTATTTCCCCCTGGGAATTTCTCAATATATGCCTCAGCTGAAAGCAGAGTGACTGTAAATAGAGGCCTTTAATAAGAAGACATAAACAAACTCTGACAGATTCAGTACAGCTCAGTAATTTTCCATGATGGCCCATGGGGGTATGACACTGCAATTGAAAAAATACTGCAAGCAGCTCAAGTTCTCTTCTAGTTCTGTATTTTGGTTTCTATGGTGACAATTCCTTGTATAAGCAATGCCAAATTTGTCATTATACGTCAAAGTAACCCAAGAGGGTCACCACTGAATGCTACGTCTGCTTGATCTTCATTAATATAAAACTGGACTTGGGGAAAAATTAAGAAAAAAATCAAGAAAAAGTAAAAATTACAGCCTGGCGATATAAAGGGAATGCTAGCCTATGAGATCAAGTCATTTTAGTTATGACATTGTCAATAAATGTCACAGGTCCCCAAGTGCCTTTAGGGATTTGAGGACAGGAAGGTAGTCACTCAAAAACAAAGAACATCAAAACATTCATTTTCATACATTTCATCCATATTCATAGATCATCACAAATGTTGTTTTCTAAAGGGAAAGAATTAACCTTACCCTTTTCTGTAAGGAAAGTTATTTGATTCATTGATCCCCATCCTTTTGTAAATAAGCCTATAAGCCTCGCACTACTGAGAACGAGATCAATCTGTAGATGCAGAACACATATTGCCCTACTGCCACCCCGCTGTTTTGTTATTAATGTTACCTTTCTTCTTTATCCAATGTTTTCTTCTCTGCAGAACTAATTTTTTTTGGTGGTACAGGAGGCGTCACCTTTCTGCATATCTCTTCTATTATACGTTTATTCAGTCTGCTCTGCACAGCAGCTTTCAGTAAAATTCTTTCTACTGCTGTCATTCCATCACCATGAGAGTACCTTGGAACTTCTGGGTGGATTAAAACATCCACATCGTCCAACCAGGGAGGATAATAAGAGTTTTGTTTTCCTGAGAGTTTGTGGTGTAATTTGATCAACAAAGACAGCATACTTTCTTTAACTTCTAGAATGGCTGTGGTTAGCTGTGGAGTTGCACCAGGTGCTGACCATTTCATTGATGCTTTGGGCCGAACCACCTGATTTGCTTCACTGGTGTTCCGATTGATGATCTCCTGAAATTTTTTCCTACGTTCTGCAACCAAACTGAACACTTGAGCTGTCCCCGAGTTCTTGCGGAAATAAAATAAATTACAATGTTTCATTTTCAGAAATAAACAACATACATTTATAAAACTATAGAAATATTTTCATTTAGGAGGAAATCTATGAAACATTTTAAGATTCTCTCTTCCAAACTGTATTCAAATTTGGTATACCAAAATATTAACCCTGCATGTCATACTTTTATACAAACCTGGTATACACAGTTGCATAAAAAGCCAAGTACAAGAAGAAATTTCGTCCATGCCAAAAAGCCTAACAACTAGCTTTGCTGCAGTTAAACTTAGAATGCTGATCTCCAAGCAACATTTTCTGCTCTTTCAGGAATATCTGTCATTTTCATATCTTTGTGTTAGTTTAAATTTCTTTAATACAAGTCTATCGTGCACTGTTGCACAATGTAACTCAATCCCAAGCAGGTGGTCCCAACACATCCCCACAGGCATTGTCCGTCCTGTGTGAATTAGCTGAGATGCAGAAGACACAAACCAATACTTGCAAGCAGAGCTCACTATCCAGTGCCAACGTGTACAGTTACACTAACGAATGAGCCCACTCAGATAATCCTGTTCTGTGCTCTCCTTGCTGTCAGTCCCAGATTAAGGAAACACAGAAACAAACTGCATATACTGAATCCATAGCAGAAATGTTTCCTGAATACTCATTTTGTCCCCGTCCCCCCCCCACCCCGCCCCAAAAAAAAGAGAGAAGTAAAAACAAAAAAAATACTACCAAAACTACTTGGTTTCAAATGCACTTTCAAATTAAGTTTAAACTAACCTAGATTTGAGAAAGCTAGAAGTACTCTAAATTACTAAATGTTAGTAGTATCTTGGCAAGACAAAAAAAAAAAACAGGCCTAAACACAAAGCTCAAGCAGTAAGATAACAAAGACATTTTACATTTGATATCAAGTTTTAATTTCAAAATATGTATTAAAAAATTAAGGTCCGTTCTTTGCTGCAAGTCCATAACCTAAGACTACAAATCAAAAATATGAAAAAAGCATGAGTCTTTGCAATATAAATTAGAAGGAAATTCAGGAAAATTAGAAGATGTCACTGAATGTTAAGGTGAGCATGATTAAAGCCATGTCGCTAGTTAATTGCTTAGGAGAACAAACTGCACACAGATCTACCTCTCTCTGAAGGCTCTTCCGCCTTGAACTCTGGTAGATTGAGGACAAAAAAGATTAATTAACTGTAACATTTGGAAGGAGATACTTGAAACAGCTTCTGCTATAAAAAATATATTATCCTAAGAAATTTATGAAAACAGTAAGAACTCTCCCCCTCCTCCCACCTCAAAACCAACCAAACAAAACCATCAAGCAATAGGAAAGAGACAGTATTTGTATATACTTACTTGTGATGAAGCTAAACCATCTGAACTGGTACTTGCAGGTGGTTCCTTCTTCACTTCTGGAGCAGTTTCCGGTACTCTTACTCGGACATAGTTAATGAAGTGCCGCATGTTAGAAACCAAGTTACTACCTGGAAACCAACTGTCATGGCAACGCTCTTGTCCACCTGTAGATTCCTGAAGAAAAAAATTAAGTTGTATAAATTTCCTCATAAAAGCTATACAGATTATTGTAACTTATAACTGTACTGTGAAAATTTTCACATCTCCACAAGATATCAACATTATGGTAAAAGTACTTCACAAAAGCTGATATAACTTTTTAATTGTAATAATGACTGATGCCTATCTTGAGGACTACAACTCCGATAAATAAATGTATGTCATGTTATCATTGCTACTCTAACAAAAGCAAAAGAAACAAGGCAATAAGAAGCTGTGCAATCTAAGTTTAACTGCTAATGACGGTGTTCATCATGGTTTCATTTGAAAATTTAGTAAACTGTGTTTTAGATTCAACTCTTTTTTCCAACAAGTTACCAGTACTGATTTACAAATAGTAATAAGGATGTATAACTGATCTGTGTTGAATCACTAGACAATACCTTTTTTAATAAAAAATTTTAAATGAGATTTTTTTTAAAATGAAACATCTTACCACCTCTTCATCTGATTCTCGTTCTGGAGAATTTTCCAACCCCAGTTCAATCAAATACAAAACCATGCAAAGGACATGTTCTGACAAATTCTGATGATCCATTAATATCTAGGCAGAAAAACAGATAATCACATCTTAAAAGGTTTTTAATCCTTCATATTCTCACAATCTCAATTACAAAAAAAAAAAAAAAAACACAAAAAAACAGAAATTGCCAAAAGCTTGACAGACATCTATAACTTACATTGGGAGGTAAAGAAAGAAACCTTAAGTCTCACGTGAACAAACACGAAGAACTGGCTACAAGTTTTCTTTCAGCACAACCCTCCAGGTTACTTAGACTACAAAAGGCTTTGAGCTACATATGTGATTTTCTTCATTTTTAATAAAATCACTGTGCTTTCAAGAGCTGTGTCATGAGATATGAGTACCAATTACTAGGAAAAGATTAGGCAGGCAAAACAATATGAACACCGCTTGCAACCCTACTGTATTTTTGGTAGACGCTAAGCTCCAACTTTAGTATTTAAAGTTTTCTTTTTGTTCCACCATAACACTTGAGAAGTCTTGTCTTATCACATTCATGATATTTTATTTTTCCACATAGATTTTTGAAACTGCACTCATAACACAGCAAAAGCTATTGCTTACTGAAGCTACTAATTTGTCAGCTTTCGAGAAAAAATACTTTTCTATCATAAAGGTGAAATCTATTGAATGAATTCAGATAAATTCTTCAGTTTTCTTTCATCCTAATGATATACTGTCAATTTATAAGATACTTCATTACAGAAAGAAATCAGGTAAAACAAGAAATAGGAATAGGAAGTTTGTGAATGCCACACAGTTACTGCTGTATTTAACAGATTTTCTTTTTGACAAAAATTGAACAGTGAAACAACGAAAGAGCTTAAGGGTAGCAGGGAATATGTAAGAGCATAAAAGGAAATTCTGCTCAGGAAAATCACTGATGTGCCTCAATCAAACCATTTTTTAATAGTCCCTCATCTGCTTCTGCAGCACATTGCCTTGAGAGCACTTTCCAAGTACAAGGAAAGGCTCAAAGACTCATCCTCTGATGAATGTGCTCTTGAAAAACAATGCATTTCTCTTAAAGTGGACAGCTAACTATCAAAAGAAAAATTAAAGGCATGAATTAGTCCTGAAAAACAAGCACTATAACATTATCAAAGACAGAACATTTCCAGGAAGTGACATTAGAACCGACTGCAGATTTGAGACTTATTTGCCACTTTGGATGAAAGGCCATCAAGGTTGCACACATTTAAAAAGGCTGCTGCTGCTATCCAGCTCTTCAGCAGGAGCCAAAAGGACACCATACAAGCCAGTATTCTATCCAAAACCAACAAGGAACAAGTCAAACAGCAACTCTGATGATTAAGATAGCATTCCTTAAAGAAGGACTGCCCATGTACTTGGATACCTGACTAAGGAGTATGTATATATGAACTAATCATTCATGAAATAATCATCATGCTAGACCTACAAAATAAATGTGAAATAAGAAATCTCTCTGCAGTCATACAACCAATTAATGAAAAGAATTTAATACAGTAAAAAGGAAATTTTAACCACCTCAGTCATTTTGATGTTTTAATGTTTTTTAGTTCAGCTAGCAAGAAGAATTCTAATTGAAAGTATTTCCTCATGAGAATAAAATAAAAGCACTATATAAATCTGAAACTCACTATTCCAAAACGCCTACAAAACTATGATTCTAAGCATTCCTCAAAGTAAAATACTGGACTTAATGAGAATTATGACTGTACCTTGTAAAGAAGTGTGAACAGCACAATGTGCAAGGTTTTGCAATGTAAAAGTTTTACGAGACCTTTGTAACTTGGATGTAGCGGTGTTCTCTTCTTGTAAGGAGGCCATGGGTTCCCAGGAAATTTACCACTATGCTTTAAACTGTTGAAACACATTAGATTTGTGTTAAACACTGCAGTGATGCAGACAACTGACTGTTACAAACAACTACACTGCACTCTTTGTTCAGATCAACTTCAGAATTGATAACCATTTCTCAGCAATTTAATTTCTCTAAGCAACACTCCAAATATCAGAATGTATACACAAACAGCACACAGTCCCATTTTTCTGTAGATTACCACTGATCAAAATGACACTTATAAAGCTATATGAATTGTTAATTACTGCTCTGAATTTAAGAATTTCATTTTCTTTCTAAGATGCACATTGAAGAGATGGAGAACTTTCACGTCACCAAAATCCGCATGTTGCTCAGACATCAAACAGAAAATTCACATCTGTAGGACTGGATTACAGGCAACAATAGGAAACGCTAGACAGGGTTTTACCTTCATAGATATGACTGCGTTGGTAGAGCCAACTATATCTTAAGCATTAAATTCAATGTGGAGATACCTTTCTCTTACAGTACACATTTATGATGAGCCTTTGACTTAAAACAATAAGCAAAGGGGCGGGGGATTATTTTACATTTTAAGAATGTTTTGAACTTGATTTTTACTCTCAAGGAATGAAATAAAAGAGAACCAAATAAAGTTAAGTAAAGTAAAATCTGTAAGAATAAGAATTTTACTGGATGGCATGTAAGGGACAGAATAAGGATCAAATTTTCTTGCATCTCAGAACTTTCAAGGGTGTCTCTGAGTAGCTTTTCCTGTAGTTAAATTAGAATTCATTGAATTCTTCCATGGTTTTTGTCAAGGGTGAACACGTTAAAAAGAATACATTATCTTCAACATCATCTCAATAGACAGAACATCATAAAATCACAGGATGGTTGAGGTTGGCAGGCCATCTGGTCCTACAGCCCTTCTCAAGTTGGGATGATCAGAGCAGATCCCAAGGAGGATCTCCAAAGAGGAGACTCCACAGCATCTCTGGGCAACCCGTGCCAGTGCTCCATCAGCAACACAATATGAAAGTGTTTCCTAATATTCACACAGAGCTTTTTTCTTCCTGTTAGTGCCGTTGCCTCTTGTCCTGCCACTGGGCACCACTGGGAAGAGCCTGGCTCATCCTTCTTTCAGTCATTTGCGTGTGTATTAACCACATCCCCCATGAATCTCCTCTTCACCAGGCTGAACAGGCCCAGCTCTCTCAGCTGCTTCCAAAAGGGAGAAAAACTGTAATACTAATGCTTCACTTACCTACATTTAAATAAAACAAAAAGGCTCCTTTCTTTAAGTGATACAACTTATTTTGAACTCTAACTTTTAGTTAAACATTAGATACGTAATGACATTACTAATTTGTCACTTGAAATGCATTAAACATTTATGGAAGCGTAATAGACTAAGCTATCCAGAGCCCTGGATAAATTTATACTGTGTAAATACATGAGCTATTTACTCAAAGACAAACGTTGAGCCTGAAAACATCGATAATACCATTAACATTTCTTTAGTGCAAAAGCAAAAAACAAGAAAAACAAGTAAAAATCCTGTTGTGCAATAAGCAACAAGGTATTACATTTCTAAAACTGATTCAACTTACAAGGCTGTGTATCTGTCCATTGCAGACTGTACATCTCTACGGTAAACTGTTCGAAGTATTACCATTACAGGGTCAAATTCCTTATCCCAGACTTCAGCTGTTGTTTAAAAGAAGTCACACATTATAAATCTCTTTACAGACATTTCAACTTATTTCAGAGTTTCTTCTTAATTACCTGTATGTCATTTCCCATTATATAATCATTTTTGCAGCACAGTACATCATCTTCTTCAAATTCTTACTAACAATACTTACAACTTTCTATATTATTAATTATTACTATTCACCAAGGCATCATCATTTCACCAAAAATATTTTCTGCGGTTCCAAAACAGAAAATTACCTGTTCGTTAAGGGTATAGGCCTTTTCTATTAAGTAGTTTTATTTTACTGTCTTCTACCTTTAGGGGTTTTTTTTGGTTTTTTTTTGTTTTTTTTAATGTAATACTTTACTATGGGGGGCAAGAATCATATATTCCTGATTAAAAAACACAGTTGAAACACATGAAGAGGACTTTAAAATCTAAGTAAATATATGAAGGCAATCCCAAAACATCTTATCTGTTCTTTCCTGTGTGAATCCTGCCTTACTCTCTTTAATTTCTGAGCACATCTAAGAAAAGGTTATAATCATTTTTCTTTTGGTACTTGATAAGCACGTGTATTCTTGAAAGTCAGAAGCAAAGACTGCAAAGCAGTTAGCAGGTGGTATTTAAGTATTAAGCACAGAGAGTCAAATGACTGTAACTTTACACAATTTTTTGTTCAGTCTTGACAATGGCCAGCTTTCTTCTCAAATTCTGTGATCAGTCATTTACAAACATGCCTTTGTAATGCATATATGCATTATTTCCGCAATAAAAGTCTTAGTTATCCCCATTTCATTTTGTAGCTTTAAAGTAAAATGCTGCATGGCTTCTCAGAGTAATCACAAATAGACATCTGAACAGAATATTAGTAAACTCATAGCATTTTTTTCCCCATTTAAAAGTCAATCAAAACCAAAACTAAGTTTCCAATCTAAAGGCAAATGAAGACATTCCCCTTTATACAGCGTTTTGAAGTGTTTAGTTCCAGTGACAGCAATATGAATTCAAGAGTCAATGTAAGAAAGAACACAAGGGGGAAAACAGCAGAAGTTTAGCTCCACCAGCAGGCGTAACACAACATATGCATGTACGACATTCTTCAAAGGCAAAAGCAGGCAACTTCATCACACTGCTGAGATTGATTTCCCACAGCTGGGAAGAAAAGGCCTGTATTCCTATTAACCTCTACTAATGTTCACGGTTCTGCAGACATCCTCATATGTTACTGAGAGGGACACACTTGGCATAGTTGTTACTCTGTATGAAAATGATCAAACAAAGAATAGCCCGCTTCCAAAAATCCTTTTTTTTCCCTCCTGGGTAGAGTTTACTATCACAGTCTACAACACAGACCAGACTTGCTTTTTTTTCCTTCTGAACATTTTTTTTTCCTTTTCTCTTTTTTCCTTTTTTTAAAGCAGCAGTTACTGAAAACCAAGTAGATCACCAAGTAGACTTTTTCCCACTAATTACAGGGAAACAAGGGATTAGGTGGAAGTGATCTCAACATGACATGATTTAATTGTGACTCGCTCTAAGTCCCAATTAATAAAAGCACCCAAAATATCACCATTCATTTTGAGAACCTGTACAGTTACAAAATTGATAAGCATTTAGATGGCTGTATGCAAGAAAACCATGACAGCTTTTATCCTTGCAGGAACTCTAACAGATTTTTATTGCTTTAAAAAAGAAAAAAAAAAAAAGTGGGAGGAGGATTCTGCAAAGAAGTACAAGTGACTTAAGTACTGTATCTCTAGCAGCAATTATTGAAAAGTAAAAAAAAAACTTTACACAACACTTCACTGGTTGTTAATTTGTATTAAAGTAATGGCTACACTGACTCAGTCTCCACACACACACACACACACACACACACACACACACACAGGAGAACACTGCCTACTAGACAAATGGTTTCAAAGTGTCAGACTCAAACACTGCCAGACTCTCAGTCACCCCACAGGAAGGAGTTAATCCGCCTCCAGCTTTGCTTTGAGCTGAAGCACAACCAGAGCACACTGAGCATTTCAGATTCTTAGGAAGCTTATCTGCTCAGTGACAGGAAACAGTAATGGAACGCTGTGTTCTAAATTCTTCCTCTCCTTTGATATACCAACATTGTGTTGAATCCAATTTAGATGGCAAGCTGGTCAGAGGAAGAAGTTTCATTTTTGCTCTGCATGAATAATAGAATTACAGAACAAGATTCCGTAATTGGTCTAGCTTGAACTCTGTTCTAGATTCTATTGACTGGGAAAAATGTTGTATACTATCAAGATACTTGAGCAATATAAAAAAGAATTTTGTACCATTATATTTTTATTAATTAAAATTTGAGCAAATTTGGAGACCTAATCTTGCAACTGACAGTTGTGTAAACAGTTCTAAACTCTAAGGAAAAAGTCTGACTTATGTCCAGGAATCACATATATGATTAAGTATGCAGATCAGTGAAATATAAATAACATACTTGTTCAGTGCTCCATTTTTCCCATGCTATCTAAAGATACCTGATTAATACTAGAAGCTCACTTTTACTCTATAACAAAATGTACAGCTAAAATCCATTAACAGTCGTTAGAAATGTTAGTAATTATAAGCAATGGATAATAATGAAAAAGCCAAACATAACTTTTTGATGTGGTTTTGTTGTTGTTAGTTTAAAACAAAAAGAGAACAAGAACCCTCTGATTAAACATCCCACTGC
Organism: Numida meleagris; assembly: GCF_002078875.1. NCBI lineage: Eukaryota > Metazoa > Chordata > Aves > Galliformes > Numididae > Numida > Numida meleagris. Next base: position 52,599,993 of record NC_034413.1, read on the forward strand.
TGAATTTATTGTGAGAGGACATTGATTGATTACCATACCTTTAGGTGTATACATTCCTTGTTGCATGGAACCTCCCGGTTCAAAAACAGGAGCTTTAAAATCAGCAACTGCTGACAAGACTGATTCAAAGCTTAAGCTTCCTGGAATAATACCACTTTTAGGATTGGGATTTTCTGGAATGTAACATTTGCGTTAAGAAAAGCAAAAGTAAATTTAATTGCAGGACATAGCATTTTACTTCCATTTTGATGTTGACACTCATTCCAAAGGCTACATTTGAGCAATGCTCTGTGTTTACCACAAGAGGTCTGTATGCTCCAGCTGCTATGGAACAGTAACAATTACTGGAGTGAACCACGGTCTTCAGGTTTGGAGATGACGTTTTTTTAAGCAAAACCAATTGCTGCATCTGCATACTTACTCAAAAACAAAGTATCAAATAAGAACTGCTACCCATGGGGTATACAAATACGTTTTTGTGTTTGCAACCATTTATGGATGCAAGTGAGTAGCCTGGGATCCATACAGGATTCATACATGTACCAAACAAATCTCTGTCTTGGACTGGCGACTTCTCCTTTTGGTAGCAATACTTTATCAGCTTACTGACAACACCTCGAATCACAAGTAGTGTTTAAAATAAGGGAACTTCTGCTTAGTGAGAAGTGACTGCTCATAAAAGAATCACTTGTTTTACGTACTTTAGTAAATCACTTAAATAATCAAGAATGGGAATTTGAAACATTAGGAACATTGCATAAGACAAATGGAAAGAATTTAAATGGAAACTGCTTTTAAAAATATAATGAGCAAAGATGAAGGAAAATATATATTTGATTTACTAATGAATTGTTACGGAACTGTTTCAGGACATGAATGTTATCACTGTGCAGGGAGATCTAGAATTTGCTATCAGTTAAGCTAGATACTTTCCCCCAGGACAGAGACGTTTCACTCTAATTTCAAAGCAGCATTCAGAATTGCTATTACTTGCATTTTAAACTTTTGATAACTAAAGCAAAAGCCTATACAACATGAATGGTCTCTTTTTACATTGGCATACAGTTAGCCATAATCAAAAGCTAAGAAGCAGATAAAGGTGACACTGAATACACTTTCCAGAACAGTATTGAAAAACAGACTTTTCACCTTATACCTGACTTTTGCAGTATTAAAAATAACAATAAAAATCAAAACAGCAGTTCAACATTTAGTATTGAAAACTGTTTAAAGCCATTAAGAAGTCTTGCTTATTTTTCAAGAAAGACAAAAGATGGATCAAATGCTTTTGCTGACAATATGCATATGCAAACACATCTTTACACAATTTGTTATAGTTACATAAGCTGAAAACTTGTTCAAACACCAAAATCCCACTACTGTCCAGGTACCTGTCATTTTCATTCTCTCATATTAGTTAATATATTCCAAGGATATAAGGTCCAACAATGAACTGTGTGTCCTGTCATTCATACAGAGTTGGGCTACCATCTCTGCTCTGAGGATCTCATCATCTGTCATTCCTAGAACAACAAAATAAAGAAGCCATTAAAAGAGCATAACACATTCTGCAACCATTCACAATTAACACAAGTTAAATTTGATGTAACATTAAATAATAATACAGTGCTATAAAAATACAACAAAAGATGGGGAAGAGTCGCACATGAGAAGCAGTGCTAAGAAGTTATTAAATGGACACAACCTCAACCAGAAGAGACAAGTACAAATTAAAACTGTTTGTTTTTCTGAAAAACATACTAAATCTTTATTTGATAACATACACAACTCAGCCACTTACTTCCAATAAGGCCCTTTTTCTCCATGTCCATATATTTTGTCTATTTCCAAATCATAAGGGATTAAAATTCAGTAAGCAGTGAAAATGAAACCAAGTGTTCAACACTCTGCACTACTATTTGGCTAACCAGCTTTTATCACAGTGACTAAAGGTTGGGAGACTTTAAAACCAGTACCTACATTACTTATATACAAGTATCCATACAGCAGTGGTTCTTACCCAAATGTAAACGAAGACTCAACAGAAGGACCAAAAATGTTAAAGCTCCTTCCAACATGGATCTTTCATGCTCTGAATCAAGAACGGTATTTTGATGCTGTGATGCCATTGTTAGCAGATCTACCACTTTGAATCTACACAGCAAAGAGCAAAGTCAGAAACATCATTCTCCAACACTAAATGCTAATATTAAACCCACAATTAACTCAGACACCATTCAAACAGCTTTAAAATAATACAAAATAAAATGTATGCAATGCAGGAATATAGAACCCTCTTACTTGTGGAATGTCCTATAGTGATATTTACCTCACAGGAAAACACCTTATGTTTATGAAGATCTGAGAGCTAATAACAAACCCTCATTTTATTCTACATCCAGGGAAGTGGGCATCCTTTGTGTGACTCCTACTATTGCTGTGTTATTTGTCTACTTTGAGTTAGCATAACCTGAAAGCTTGCATATGAAGGCATGAAAGAAAAAAACAACCACTTCACCACCAAAAAAACCCTCACACCCTGAAGACACTCAAAAAAAAAAAAAAAAAAACACCCTGAAGTTTCACTACTGCTCTGTAAATCAAAAGCCAACCATGTAAAAAAACCGAAGACATGAGGTAACTCTTTCTCCAGAGGCCTTATATAACTATTAGCTTTGGCTAGGCAAAGTTGTTCCACAACATCAGATACGCATCTTTTCTCTCACATAACAAAAATTAGTCAGCAGTTAGCAAAATATTCAACAAGAGCCTTTTGTCTTTCTATCCTACCTTTCAAAAACTGATGAAATAAAATAATCCGGGTCAAGCCTAGAGGCACAGACCTGTGGAAAGAGAATAAATTCATTTTATTCAGTAGCTGGTTTGTTTTCAGACACTGGCTTGGCTTTTCAGAAAACTTAACTTACTTGCAGCAGATAAATGTCAGGATCGATCATTGAATTGCAGAAATGAGACTGCACATAAGTCATGGCCTGTCCTTTAATTTGCAGGCCATTTCTAACCCACATGTTGCTGTGAATTTCAGAAAGGCTTGCCTGTTCAGGGAAAATAAAATAAAAATTTACAAACAAGACTGTACAATACAGCTATTCAACACTAGCAGATCGTCAGGAATGACTTCAAATCTTTGAAACATACTCTTTTACAGAAGAGTATCCATTTCATACAATGCAATCGATCAAAGGCGAAGTAGTGATTTATTTAAATCTTGAGTACTGCAAGCATGAGGTAATTAATGTTTAAAATATGGTAGGTATAAAAGCAATGATTATAAATACTGCTTACTGCTACTTATGTAAAAAAACCACAACTTTATTAATAAAAATATTTCTGCAACTGCATCCACCCTTGAATTCATTCTTAATTTAGTATTTTGAATTTTCAGATTGTCATTTCTTCTTCAATTTGCACTCCTAACATTAGAAGCTACTTCATGAAGAAAATTCTGTATTCAAATCTGGCCATCCTGCTATTTTTTTTTTTTGAAAGTGCTATAGTGACTATTATTACTATACTTATCTGAGTTATATTGCTAACTAACAAACTAATGCCACATTTGATTTTGGAAACATGAGGGGAAAAAAGTTCATCCTAACTATTCAATATATTCTATTTATTATATTATTTTGATATTCTAAAAATAATATTCTTCCTTCTACAATACTTCTAAATATACTCAAATTACTGGAGCTAACATAATCAGACAAGTTTTTGTCATGAATCTCTGCCTCTGCATCAAAGACAGAAGTCTACCCATACCTGGATCTGAAGTGGATGAATCATTAGTTTCATCAGCATCTCCTGATCTGGCAAGATAGTATCCAGATCTAGTTCTTGGCACTTGACAGCCTAGAAACAGAAGCAAGCACACATTGTACCAAACAATCACACTGGAAGGGAAATTTCCACCTTCAGTGCAACTGAAAGCACATGCTTACCTTACTTAAAAACATGGCGAAGTAACGGTGCAGTGGCAAATGAAAAGTAACCTGGTTAGGAGCTGGCTGAAAATAAAAAGAGATATTTTAGCATAATACACTATACAATAATACAAAAAAAATAAAAAACATCCACATCAACAAATATCTTTGTCACAACAACTAAGAACAGTTACCTTGAATGTCCTAATTTAAGGGACTTACTTTAAATCAACCTTGTATATTGCTTCATGAAGATTCAGAAATAAATCACTTTCTGAGGATTCAGAAACATCCCTTATTTGGTCTCCTGTAGTTAATCTCTTAGGTCCCAGTAGTTAATGACACTCAGAACTGATTGAAATAGTATCTCTTGCTAAGACAGCAAAGCTGCATCCCCATTACCATATCACAGGAGGACTTCTGTTTTGCCACTCTTCATTCAGTGGAACAGAAGTACAGCAAGGGCACTACTTTTTAAGACCATTAAGTTTGCACCAGCATATCTAAATCATTGAGTCTCTAGAAATACAGGATTCTATAATGCTACACTGCAACTATTAACTACAAAACTCACTTCAGTAAAGCAACCCATTTTCAATCAGTACTGAGAATAACAGTTTAGTTGAGACATGGAAGCGCGTTACCTTAGAATTTTAACCAGGCTTTCATAGCATTTCACTTAAATCCATTGATACATACCTCATCTACAAAATTGATAGCATCAAACCAGTCCTGAAGCGCTTCAAGGCAGTATCTAACAACATTCCGTGTGTATTCTTGTGTTTCCTGCAGCAAGAGAAACCGCTGTACTACAGGATTCAGAACAGTGCAGGTGTCACCGTTTTCCCAGTACGAACGAATGATTATTTCAAGATATGTATGTCCTCATCATATGAAAGTTGGTAAGCATTAGGATAGTTTCATTGTTACTCTAGACGGTAAATACTTTCAAGGTGAGAACTGACGCACCTTCAGAATGATCAGCTGCTCTTAGTGCACGCTGTTTTTTAATTTTTCAATTTAATTTTACATAAAAATTGTAAGTGTAAACATTAGGAAAGAGTCTTCATATGCAGTCTATAGGAATTCCTGTATCCTGTAAATTTTATCTATTGAAAGGTCTTCACATTTCACATGCATGTACTAGCAAACTGTAAAGACAAAAACAATGCTACAGAGGTTTTAAAAATAATAAAAAACCTTGTTATGATCATGTAATAAAATATAACTGTATAATAATGCCCTAATACTAAAATATTTTTCAGATTAAGCCATATATTTCAATACTAGAATAGTACATTGTCCTCCAGGCACAAAGAACTGATATGAAAGAATGGCAAGAAGGAGGAGGTAAAGCCAAACACTCTCCCATCAATGGAACCTACAAGCCCTCATTTGTTAGGGTCTTCTCCTTTCATCCGCTCTTCCCCCTAAGTACAGACTCCAGACCTGCTTCACACTTTTAGGATATCTACGACACACTTCTCATGCAAAAGCCAAGAGTGCTTTGGCCTGGCAGAAACTGTGCAAGTGTTGACTTGCTCAGTCATCTTTTCTCATCAGAAAATGCTTCAGCCATGTTCCTATCCTGCTGCTCCACCCTCTATGGCAACCAAGCTCAGCCAGCTTTCCTTCAGGCGTGAGACACAAGCTAAGACCTCTTCCCACCCATTAGGTTTCATTAAAAACATACAACAATTGAACTATAAGGCTTCTAGTGCTCTCATAGATTTACTGAGAACTACCAAAGGTTTCAAACATGAGAGTGAAGACATCTGACACGCAGTCAGACAGGACAAGGAATCATTCAGGCCTCATCTAAAAGCAGATCCTCCTGTCCCTACAGTAAAAAGAAAGTAGTACTTTCAAAAGCAAAAAAATGTAATTCAGTGTTCAAAAGACATACTCATATATTCATAATATATCATTACCATTTACATCATGTGAAGGTTTTTGCAACTGTCTCATTGAAACTGCTTAAAAAATGCACAGAAGGTTTATGCACATTTTTTCAAAGTACAGTTCAATTCAGATATACTGTCTCATGTACATTATTACATATCTTAAAAACTCACCTTTGAAATAAGCTTATCATTTATTAAAAAAAAAACCATAAGATCACAATAAAAAAAGTTTTTTTCCACACATTATGTATTCCTATAAGCTGATGGACTCCATTTTTTTTACTGTATTTTAATATAAAGTCTAGCAAATAGTAAATACTCCCAGATGTCATAACCTAAAACATTTTTACCTCATCTTATTAGTAAAACAAACAACACAAAAACATAGTTACTCCACTATCCATCATAACAAACTGTCTATATGCAGACATAGTCTACACTATAATCCCATTAGGGATGACTTATTTATCTCCTTTCCCACTGAACAAAGACAAAATGGCTCAGAGACTTGATCAAGTTCTTCATCAAATGAGAAGTTATTCCATATGTACAATCAGTTCACATCCCAGACCTGGATTCACAGTTCTGGAGACAACAATTAAGTACAAGTGTGAGTTCTATGTTCATTGTACAGAGCATGCAAGTTGATCGTTCTGTTATATATTTGGTAGGCAAAGACAGAGAGAAGAGAGACTATACAAATATAAAACAGACCTTCCAGGTTTTTAGAACTCCGAAGTAAGTAATGAATAAAGTATGAATAATAATAGAAATGTTAGTCTTACCCTAACTTTGCAGTGTGACAGAAGACCCCACATTGGCTGGGCACAGGCTTCCAGCTCAGCAGCAAAGGCAGCGTAGTAGGTCTGTGATTCAAACTCCACATGCTCATTTAATTCTCGTTTATTTAAATTCATACCTTCAAAGATTTAAGCAGACTTATAAAATAAAGTACCTAACTAGAGCTAAGTGGAATGCAATATTTGTAGTGTTATGCAAAAAGTTTGAATATAAATAGATCTACAAAGTCTCTAGATTGGGCTCTGCAGTCCTTGCCTTTAAGATAACATTAACATGGACAGCAGCCCTTCTACTTTGAACGTCAGTAACTTGATAAGAACTTTTGGACAGAAACACCTAGGCCTCTTTCTAGGCATGGCATTTATCAATTTTTTAAAATTCCTGATAAAATATTATTTTATATACACACACAAGTTTCTTCACAGCAACACATAGAAAAAAGATCCAAGTTTATTTACTCAGTATTTAACTTTAGAATTACACCAATAAAATAGTTCTGGCACAAGCTATAATTTACACTACCTACAATCTAAGAATCATGGCACTGTGAATCTCTCTCAGCTATGATGCAATTGCTCTTTAACCAGTTCACACAAGATAAATATCAATTAGATCTTTTCCTAACCTATCTGTTTTCTAGAACATACTGTTGTCTTCCAGAAACGTGTAGTTTGAGAATACTAGTGAAAGATTTACATACAGCAGTATAAGAATTTTGTTACTGAGAATATTACGCTGCCCTAACATCCTTGTATTAATACTGATTTAAAGTCACATACCTTGAAAGAACGATACAAAATTCATCCATGTTACCAAAAGACCATGATCTTCCAAAAACTTCTTTGCCACACTTTGGTGTGAAAGTATGTTTATAAAATCACTAACAAGGGGCCAGTATGTATTATTTTTCAGTAGTGCTTCACCACAATTCACTACAACATGTAAACTATTTTCTTCATCTAGATTAAAAAAAAAAGAGGGAGTAAAAAAAGAGGAAATAATACTATTTTCTATGTTGAAGTTTTAAAATAAAGTTACAGAATAATACAAAAATAGCAAGTTGGATTTATTGTAATCTTGCACTAGCACACACACACTGCAAAAAAAGAATATTTACTCTGCAGTACTTGTTTTATCATGGACTCATCTACACAGATGCCACTTAAGTAGGAGATATACTCAGCTCAAACAAGTTCACAATCTCTGATGTGCCATTTGAATTGTAGCTGCACTAAAACTTCTAATATTCACCTTCACCTCAGTGGCATGAGAATCTGTAACTTGTTTGCTTGGGAGCATTTAACATAGTTCAAAACCTTCCTGAAAACACAAAGTCTGGTCAGGCAATGAAACTTGATCTCTAGCATCCCTGGCTTTGATTCATACAACAAGGTGTGCGAATTTTTCTTCCCTCTGTGCTCACTTGTCAATAGCCACGTGACAGAAATCCTATTTTGTTTTATTTTCCTCAAGAAAAGCGTGGCAAATTTAATTTCCTAAGAAAGCTTTCCGCCTAGTGCCTAAATGAAGCCAAACTTGCAGTTCATGTCCTAGTGGATGTAGTGGTGATACTCAAGTGACACATGATAACAGATGTGCACGTCAAATTCAGAGGCACGCCTTTTATGAATACTGCCAAGATGCACAAAAAGACCAAACAATGGAATTTCTCTTGTGAACCTCTGAAACATTTGAATTTGACGTATTTCCCATTAATCAAGCTACCCTACAGTACACAAAGACAAATCCAGTGATCAAAACCTACCTTGCAATTCACTTTTAATAAGGCAACTTTCCATCATATATAACAGAACTGTGACCATAATATCCAGCAGCTGACACTCTTCTGTTACTTGACGTGCTAGTTCTTCATTGCTGAACAGTTGAACACTGATATGCACAATTCTGTTAGACATTGTGTCTGATTCATGGCTTTTCTTCAGTGTTTTCATAATAAAAGCATAATGCTGAACAAAAGTTTTGGTAAAAGCAACCTGCAAATTATAAAGAAATTCGACATTAACAAGCACCACACGAGAATTATTATTTTCTTTCATTCTTCCTTTACGGAAGCATGATCAGTACATCCTTCAAACATCAAGTTGCCATGACAAATCAAAACTGATGGTCCTCTAACTCGTTTCTAGAAATAGCGCACATGAAAATACCAACTTATAGGAAGGAGTAACTTATACCTCCGATTTTACTACATAATATTCTACACATTCTTCAAAGGGGAAAAGGAAAATAAAATCCATGAACGCAAAAATGTTGAAACAAAGAAGTAATGTTACAGCATGCATGTGAGAGTGGTAATGTTAGAACATTTCATTTATAATATTTTTTTTCACAACCTAGAACTGGGTGTGATGTCCCAAAATGATACACCACAAACAATGAGATCAGTGGCAGCTAATAAAATGGCTGTAACATGAACACTTGAGATTATCTACCTGTTGAGTAACATCTTCATTCATCTGTCAAGGATGATGTTTCAACACTAAATTTCACCTACTATCATAGTATCCTATTTCTTTTTAATAAATCTTTAGAGCTTTCTTTTAAATAATTGTGTAATGAGTAGCAAAGCTTGTTAATGACTCAACTGTTTTTTCTAAAACCAGAACAGTATTTAAATATATTGATAAATGTGAGTCTTAGTACACCTTGTTAGACTTCAGTTGACTGTAAACCAACTATATGTACCACACATACACCCGTGCATATCTGCCAGCTTCGAAATCACTTCTCATTCAGTACATTAAGTTCTGAATTAACACCATCTGCACTTGCTTTGCTTTATAGGAAAAGAAAATACAAGCTGCGGAGTGATGAAAATTTTAAGCTCAAAGCCAAAAACTCCATGTCTATTCCTTCTTGGTACTAATCTTTCATAAACATAAAAGAAGAAATTCTAAAACCACTCTATGTCAGATGTGTTTTCACTAGACTGTACACAAATCACAAATCATTTTACCTGCCTCAAACTTTGTACTCTCATATTTCTACTATAGCACTACCATGTTATCCTCATTTAGAGGACACTCCCAAAAATATCACGACAACATAATACGCTGCTGTTAGGCACAAACATGGCTTCTTCCAGCAAATATCCTGAAAACTAAAGATCAAGTTGCTTATGCAAAATAAATATGCAAACAACCAACCCAGGGTGAGTATGCCACCGCAGGAAACATTATTACACTGTTTAACTTGCCCTGCTTTAGCTAGTCCAAAACAATGGTAATCCAAACAGTAATAGAAAACGTCTTCTGTGCACAGCATCCAGCACAATGGTGATTATTTGCAGCCTCTTGATACAGCCTCTTGCAGTAAATACATTGCAACATATTCATATACTACCTAACTTGATCAGAGTTACTACAATAGCATTCGGTACCCCAGGCTAGAACAACCCACTATATAAATTGCTTTAAAATTAAGTTTGATACAACGGAAATAATTAGGAACGACATCTATAACAAACACTATTAATGTTAAGCCTCAGCCACAACTGACACATTTGGTATCTTAAGTTAGTATATTAATGCTAGTAGCATTATTTTAATAAGATACTTCAATATTACACTCCAGCAACACTAAAGCACAACATGCAATTTAGCAAACAATTTCACAATTCTCATTTTCAGCCTGCTACTTTTTCACATTGTATCATGTCTGAACAGTATTCTAAGTTTCTGTCCTATAGGAGCTAGGTTTTTCTTGAAATAACAGAGCTTTGTAAAACAAGTTGGTTGCAAGTACATGGTACTCTTCTACAGTCAATTTCTAGATTTAAATGAGCACACGAGTGCTTTTTGCGCCTCACATGTATGATAATGAATTTCTGAAAGTACTGTAGATTCATCACCTCTATAGCGTAATGACAGAGAGTCCATAATACACTTAAAGAAAAGTCTTAAGCTTTACACATACATTCATTTATAACTTGAACAAATACAGCCCTTTCCAGTATTGAGAGAAGAAAAACTCAATTTCAGAAGTTAAAATGCTGAAATACTGTGGTTAACTGCAGTCCATATATTAGAATAGCCATAGCACGTTGAATCAGTCCAACCAGTTCAGTGTCCTGTCTTTGAGTGGCTAACACTGTATAGACAACTACAAGAAAAAACAGAATGGCACAAGAATGAAAATATGACGTACAACATTTTTTCAGTACTTACTCAGCTTCCAACCATTTGCAAGAAGTGGCTACCTAAGACAGACATGTTTTTTGTATATTTAATTACTTTCACTGACTCTGTATGATCTTGCATAGCCCCTACATTTCTAGCATATGTAAAAAAAAGAAGTTACTCTTTTCATCTCACCTTTCCTCTTGGTTGCCATTCAATAATTCCATATTTTTTAGGTTCCTAACATCAATCAATATCACTAGATCAGTGAAAGAAAACTTTCATCTCCCACACTGCCAGGTAAAAGTTGTGCTAAAGTTCAGTTTCCAGAATACAAACCATTCTACAGAATTTGTAGAGCAGCGCATTCAGGAATTGGTGAAGTCTTGTTGCTATAACTACCTCAACCTTCGCTATGAGAGATATCTGAAGATGCACGAAACTTTTAATAAACATGTTTGTTGATTCATTATCAGATGCTTCTGCATTTCACCACTTTTGTTATTCCAGATTACAGCAAAGCTCCACTCTTGGATGATTTTCACTACTCCACCAGATTCCTGCTTAGAGCCAGCCACTGCTTTGCTTTCTCCTTGGTTACATGAAGGTCAGTCCTATTTCTCCAGTATTTTGTTTTCCCTCTTGCAGAAACGTCCATACAAGAACACCTGTAATTTCCTGGAAGCTCCAGTAAGTTTCTCTGCTGTTTTTCTTTTCTTCACTTGCAAGTCTTCTAATCTTCAAATGTCAAGAGTGCCAGAAGGGATGCCTCAGGCATAAATGCTGTAAAAAAAAAACCCATAAAGCTAGTTAACAGCATGTCAGCCTATCACTTTCAACATCTCTTCCCAATACTCAAACCCTAGAAGAGATGCTTATTCTACTATTTAAAAAGAAATCTGTGCGAACAGATTGCTGGTGGTTCATTGACTCCTGTGTAGGCTACGGTGGAGTTAGTCAGCTGTACTACATTTATGCTGGAGATCAGAGATTTCAGCAAATTCCACACAGGCACAGATATTGCCAGCTCTGTGCCCACCTGTCTGGCTAGCCAGCTCAATTTATCAGAAAACCAACCTCACAAAAGAATTCTGATGGTTTAACGAACTCAGGAAGAATCAGACAAGTTGCCACAAGAGCAACAGCAAAAAAAAAAAAAAAAAAAAAAAGGACAGCACAATGGTATAGATGAAATGGGAGAAAGTAGCAGAAAGCTGAAAGATCACTAGGCAGTTTATGTCCCCACAGGTATTTCCTGCTCTGAGTTTGCTTACTGTTGAGAAATCCCTTTCAGACAATCATAGCAATTAAGTAAAAAAAAGAAGATTCTAAAAGATTCCAAATACCTAGGAGTTGTTGTGTTAATACTAAGCCTGTATATAGGAGCTGAGTTAAGTGTTATTTAATCAAACAATTAAACTTGCTAAAACCACAAAAGCAGTGTTTAAATAATTCTTTAATTTGAACATACAATACAGTGTCTGAAAGACAGACTGCTTACACATGAATGGTGGCAGCCAGCAGAGGAAGCAAATATACCAGAATCTACATTCTCAGCACACAATAGAAGAATATTCTGAAGACAATGAAGACATTCACTGAAGACTAAGGCTTCTTGCCAATGAAAAATGATCCTAAGCTCATTAAAAACTGTGGTTACTACATTGTACAGTATGAAGGTAAACATAGCAACACTTACCAGATTCCTCTGTTTGCTGCTAGCACTTGGGTGTTCTCACAGGCAGGTGTTTAGCTGGCAAAGGATCAGGAGAACCGAGTGTTCGCATGAGTCTCCAAATATCAAGAAGAATTCAAGCTTTATGGTAAGAGATGCTCAGTTTGGAAGTCCTCATGTCTCTTTATGTGTTAGCTGAATCCAGGACCAAGATGGATCTAAGCTGGTATCCCAAATCAAAATGCTGTCTTGCCATGGATGAAATATAGCTGAAGATTCATGTATTATCCTTCCCTTTCTTGCAAGTTATCTTCATATCCTTTGCTTCAATACAGCAAGGTTTTAAGGGGTATGAATGAAGGACAGCCCCATTATAAAGGGGCATGTCTGAAGAAATCTGCGTGCTTGGAATTAAGGATTTCTTGATCTTTGCCTCCCAGCAGGAATTGAGAAGATCCAAAACTTCAGCATGGCTCAAAGATATGACACGATCAGAGCAAAATGTTAAGCCTGACTGCTATGTATATTAGGTCTTGGAATATGCAGAGCAAACAACCAAACCTGGCTGCACACCAAGATTTAAAACAGGAAGATGACATCCAGACTCCATGATTCCAAGCCATGAGACACTTGGTATGGACAACTGCAAAGCTCTGTAAGGAAACAGCTGGAAGGCTGCCAAAGCTGCATAGGGCATAGCTGCAGCAAGAACACTCTCACCGTAAAGGCCTAGATGGAGAAATTACTGTCTACTACATCAGTTTCAACAGGAACAATAATTTACCAGATATACAACACTGCAGGACCGTTTAGCTTTGATCTACATTTCCAAATGATAAAAAATGCACTTTACAAAGTAAAATAAAACCAAAAATCCAGCACGTGTGAATGTGAACTAACAACCAGACAAGAGGAGAAAATCAACAACAAACAAAACATACAAAACATGAAAACAAAATTAATACTGCTGCTCCAGAGTTATCAACCTTGTTTTGTCCACCTCTTTCTTCAAATACTACATACTTCAGACTTCAAGAAAATAATCAAAACTAAGTAAATGATCTGCATTATTTGATTGCTTATTATTCAGATATAAAAATATGCGGTCTTTTGTAAGACATAATACATGCTAAGTATGAGAATTAGAAAGAGATGCTTCAATGCAAATGACAAGACAAGTACCTTATAATCTTGATCTGGCAGCATGTTGAGTAAGAAAGTCACCATCTTCTGTGGAAATTCATATTTTATTGTCCAAAACAATAATTCTTCTAGAAAACATTTATGCTTCAAAACATCCATGATAGACTGATCTGCATAAAAGGTTGGAGGAGGGGATGTGTAACAATTATGCTGTAATTTTTATCAATAACAACAACTATAATGCAGCTGCAATGTCTGACATAGAACTAACAAAAATTTAAGACCACCTTAGCGCACTCCACATTTTTTCAAAAACACAGAAAAACAAAAATGGCCAATACTACACAGCACAGACTACACAAGAATAAAAAGATCCTCCCAGAGAAGTCAATGAAGTTCTCAGTACAGTCTTCATTGATTGCATTCAATTGTATCACCTTACTGCAATAGCTCCACAAATTTTAGTGAATCAGCAATTTGCACAGCCTCTTAATTGAGGGAAGCAGTTAACGTACAGCAGTACTCAGCTGAATTGAAAACAGCAAAACACCATTTATGCTTAACTGTGAGTTTTACCCAGAAAGAACACTTATGTTCCATCCATGAGGGCTTTAAACTAGATAAGAAGGGGGAAGGGAATGAAACCAGGCCTGTTGGAGGTGAGCCTAGGAGAGCGATAACTGGATTAGGGGTGAGGCAAGGGGCTCAGCTGAAGTGCATCTACGCCAATGCACACAGCATGAGCAACAAACAGGAGGAGCTGGAAGCCATTGTGCAGCAGGCAAACTATGACTTAGTTGCCATTACGGAAACATGGTGGGATCGCTCCCACGACTGGAGTGCTGCAGTGGATGGCTACATGCTCTTCAGAAAGGACAAGCAAGGAAGGAAGAGTGGTGGTGTGGCCCTCTACGTTAGAGAGTGTTTTGATGTTATAGAGCTTGTGGCTGGCAATAATAAGGTTGAATTTCTATGGGTAAGGATCAAGTGAAGGGCTGAAAAGGCAGACATCCTGGTGGGGGTCTGTTATAGACCGCCTAACCAGGATGAAGAGACAGATGAGGTGTTCTACAAGCAGCTGGCAGAAGTTGCACGATCACCAGCCCTTGTCCTCATGGGGGACTTCAACTTCCCTGATATATGCTAGGAATACAGCAGAGTGCAGAAGAAGCAGTCTAGGAGGTTTCTAGAGCGTATAGAAGATAATTTCCTTCCGTAGCAGGTGAGAGGACCCACCAGGGGGTGCCCTGCTAGACCTGCTGTTCACAAACAGAGAAGGTCTGGTGGGAGATGTGGAGGTCAAGAGCTGTCTTGGACAGAGTGACCATGAAATGGTAGAGTTCTCAACTCTTGGTGGAGCAAGGAGAGGGGACAGCAAAACGGCGACCTTGGATTTCCAGAGGGCACACTTTGAATTGTTCAAGAGACTGGTAGGGAGGGTTCAGTCTTGGAGGGTAAAGGGGTCCAGGAAGGCTGGTGGCTCCTCAAGAAGGAAGTCTTAAAGGCGCAGGAACAGGCTATCCCCCGGAGCCACAAGATGAGCCACCAAGGAGAATCTCCATTCTTTACTGGATGCAGCTGAGAACGTGACCACTAAGGATAAGGAAAAGGCTGAGGTTCTCAATGCCTTCTCTACATCTGTCTTTAAAAGTCAGGCCAGTTATCCTCAGGCTACTCTACTCTCTGACCTGGAAGTCTTGGATGGGGAGCAGAATAAATCACCAATGATTCAGGAGGAAACAGTCAGAGACCAACTGCTCCACCTAGACTGCCACAAGTCCATGGGGCCAGAGTGCTGAGGGAACTGGTGGAGGTGATAGCTGAGCTGCTTTCTGTCGTCTATCAGCGTTCCTGGTCAATTGGAGAGGTCCCAGAAGACTGGAGACTTGCCAATGTGACTCCCATCTACAAGAAGGGTCATAAGGAGGATCCAGGGAACTACAGGCCTGTCAGTCTGACCTTGGTGCCAGGGAAGGTTATGGAGCAGATTGTCCTGCGGGAGATCACGCAGCATGTGCGGGACAATCAGGGGATCAGGCCTAGCCAGCATGGGTTCATGAAGGGCAGGTCCTGCTTGACCAGCCTGATCTCCTCCTATGATCTGGTGACCTGTCTGGTGGATGAGGGAAAGGCTGTTGATGTGGTCTACCTAGACTTCAGCAAAGCCTTTGACACTGTCTCCCACAGTATTCTCCTGGAGATACTGGCAGCCCGTGGCTTGGACAAGTACACTCTTTGCTGGGTAAGGAGCTGGCTGGAGGGCCGGGCCCAGAGAGTGGTGGTGAATGGAGTTAAATCCAGCAGGTGACCAGTCACAAGTGGTGTTCCCCAAGGTGGTGCTGGGGCCTGTCGTCTTCAATATCTTTACATGACCTGGATGAAGGCACTGGGTGCACCCTCAGTAAGATTGCAGATGACACTAAGCTGGCAGGAAGTGTCAATCTGCCTGGGGACAGCGAGGCCCTACAGAGAGATCTGGACAGGCTGGATCTCTGGGCTGAAGCCAAGGAGATGAGGTTCAACAAGAACAAGTGCCGGGTCCTGCACTTTGGCCACAACAACCCCAGGCAACGCTACAGGCTTGGGGCAGAGTGGCTGGAAGACTGTGTAGAGGAAATGGACCAGAGGGTATTGGTCAATGCTCGGCTGAATATGAGCCAGCAGTTTGCCTAGGTGGCCAAGAGGGCCAATGGCATCCTGGCTTGTATCAGAAATAATGTTGCTAGCAGGAGTAGGGAAGTAATTGTTCCTCTGTACTCAGCACTGGTGAGGCTGCACCTCAAGTACTGTGTTCAGTTTTGGGCCTCTCACTGCAAGAAAGACATAGAGGCCCTGGAGCATGTCCAGGGAAGGGCAACACAGCTGGTGAAGGGTCTGGAGCACAGGTCTTATGAGGACCAGCTGAGGGAACTGGGATTGTTCAGTCTGGAGAAGAGGAGGCTCAGGGGAGACCTTATCGCTCTCTATAACTACCTGAAGGGAGGTTGTAGTGAGCTGGGGGTCAGCCTCTTATCTCGTGTAACTAGTGATAGGACTAGAGGGAATGGCCTGAAGTGGCACCAGGGAAGATTCAGGTTGGACATTAGGAAATACTACTTTTCCAAAAGAGTAGTTAGGCACTGGAATGGGCTGCCCAGGGAGGTGGTGGAGTCACTGACCCTGGAGGTGTTCAGTGAATGTTTAGACATTGTGTGGAGGGACATGGTTTAGTGAGAACTACTGGTGGTAGGTGGACGGTTGGACTGGATGATCTCGTAGGTCTTTTCCAACCTTGGTGATTCTATGATTCTTTGATTTGCAAAGCACTAGAACTTAACAGAAACAGTGTATTAGCTATTCCTATTTTTAAAGCAATACATGTACTTATTTTTCAAGACTTCTTATACATATCTCAAGTCAGCGATGGATCTCCTTTCTCAAAACTATTGTTTTGCTTCTTTATATAAAGCCACCATCATGCCCTGATGAGGTAATTAGATAGTGTAAGAGGCAATCTCATACATCCCCAGTGAACTCCTGGCTGCTCACTCTGCCATCTCATTCATGCTGACACTCACTTGTACATCCCTAGGGAGTACCTATAAAGAAATTAAATAACCTTTCCAGTTTGTCAGTCAAGTTTTCAAGGAGATTAGCTTTATGATACAGTTCACTGCAACATTGCACAAACAGTGACCTCTGCCAGAATAAACTGTTCATAAAGCTATGGCTTGATAAGAGCATTAACTAACTTTATTTAAAAGAAATGCTAAAATGCAAAGCCTCTTTACCATCATTCTTTTGAAGTACAAGAGGTATTGTTCACTCCCACAAAATACACAGACTACAGAAAATGGTAACATTGCTTCTTTGTAATTAGAAATCAAATAGGCTTGGGGACATACCCCTTGCACGCAAAATGGCATACTACAGACGGGACCGTATGAAATGCTTTCATCAGCACAGATTCAGAAGTGCTGAATCTGGACATGTTCTAGCCTTGGAGACTCGCCACTTCAGTAAGGTATATACGACAGCTTTAGGGACTGCACTGAATGGCTTTGTGCCTAGTAGTGAAGCAGGGATCCTCATTTACCATTACCAAAGGTCAGAGTTCCACTGTCAAGCGATTAATCAGCCCAAAATATCTCAGGAATTGTGAAAGATCATGAGAAATAATGGTTAATTTAAGCTTTAGGGACTCTAGCAAGTCACACAAAGAAGAGAATATTTCACTCAATATATTTTGCAAGTGCTGAAGTAAAAAGTTACCTTTGTAGGTTCATGAAAGATGTTTTAATTTTCACAAAATATTTTGTAAAGTGTTACACATCACCTACTGCAGCAAATATGTGATGGATCATTTACATTTTCCTTCTCATATCTTGTTAAGAAATTATGTATGTGAATTTACTGCCCATGAAAGCTTGGAGGCCATGGAGACTGAAGTCCTCTGTCCAGACATCACACGTTTAGGCACATTTCAAGTGCCCTAGCGAAAACACCAGGCATGAAGACAAGTAACACAGCATCTTATCTGTCACAGATGTGGAGTTTCTGTGACAGTGCATATTAACTGTTTTATACAGCAGTTTCAGTCAGTTTCCACTTATACCTGCTAAAGAATTTAAGTAGGCAGAATGCTCTTACCCAACTTGGAAAATTTGTTAAGAACACTTGGACTAATGCTCCCACACTTGTGAAAAGCACCACATGATTAAATTTCTTTCAACAAACCGAAAGAAAAAAAATAGTGCCTGTGGGTTCAAAATTGCCCTAAGTGTCAGGTATTTCAGATGGATACAAGTTTTAAAACAGAGTAACAATAAAACTGTCTCTCAATACTCAGTTGCATACCTGTATGAGCAACATCTCAGTATAAAAACCAGTATCTCTTTTAAAGAAACCACAGAAGACCCCACAGCCCATTTCAAAACATCTTCCTGGAATATGAGGCTTAGTGCTCTATGATATCCTCAGTATGTAAACAACTCCGCTATGAAGCCAGTACCACTAAAGACCTGGGACAGGAGAGGGAGTCTGCTTGTATGGAAAAGGTAAATCTGTTTTTATTCAATACTCAGTTTTCTAAAATTTTCTTTTCATACTCTTATTTTATACCAAATTGGACATAAAATATGAATACTGAAAACTTCAGAAAACTATTCAATATTTAATAAAAACAGATACTTACCCTTCCCCCACTGGCAGACTCCCTCCTGTGAGGCTGATATTAGGAGCTATCAACATCATGAGCACAGTCCATGTTGGGACACCTCAGAGGGGGAAGACTACAATCCTGGGGGGAAACCAAATGTTGAATTAAAGAACCACTTTTCCTGAATGCTGTTGCTCATACTGGTTTTCAGATCTCACAGGTTCTAGATCTCCGAGCGGAACCCAGAATCAATTATATATCAGAAAGACCATCTTTTCTTGCATTAGCCAACTATCTTTTAGGCAAATTAACAGTCTTCAAGTAAGAGAGCCCTCCTTGGGTGAGGGTACACTTCCTGCATTTCTCCAGAACTATCACTGCTTCCACAACATATTGTTCAGTTTATTCTGATTTGTTCAACTTTCACTCAGTCTCTCTTATCCCTGCTTATATAAATGTTTACTGCTGTAGTATACAGAAACCAAAGCACCCATCTCCAGACCGTTCATGATCTTTCACAAATCATTGTGAAGATCACCTCTTATTAACACAAATGCCAAAACACTTTGTTCTCTGCTTTTCTGGCTTTCCAATCTCTTTTTTTTATTACATTTGAAAACACTAGAAATAAGCAGTTTGCCTTTTCCATAACCCTCACAACACCTTTTTACTGGCTCCATGAAGTTCTGCATTTCAAATTCAAATGCCAAACCTTCACTTCAAAGCCTTTAGAGAAATTTTATTTCAACTTTCGCCATTTTTCACCCAAATATTCTTTTCTTAAACCCTGGCATGGGAAGCAGAAAGAAATTGCAGTCTCTTCACATTCCCATTCAAAAAAGAAGTTTTTAAGAAGTTTTTAAATACATCTTAAACACAAAATCATCAGGAAAAGCAGAGGATAGGGCTACCTTATCTTTAGCTTATGGTCATTCTTGAATTAAAACTTGCACTGATGAGCAATACTCATCTCAGTCTAGAAACTGCATAGAGGATTAATTTCAATCTAGGGAAATAATGGAGTGGTAACAAAGGAGATTTCGCCCGCATATCTTTTCTCAAGCATTACTAGAAGAGTATTACAAAAAGAGTAACAAGAACCAGAGAGAATCATTCTTGCCTGGCTGAGAACACAATCACATTGTGTAGTGGCACAATAAAAAAAAGTTGCCAAGAATAAATACATCAAAAACCTGTTTGTCAAGATGTGTTGTGGCCTTGTCAGCCACAGAGTGAAAATAAAATTAATTGTTAGAAGTCATCTTACGACATGAAGGTGACAAAATGATTGGTCAAACAAAGTTCCAGAAAGCTGTATTCACTCCCAAGAGAGCAAAGCTGCCAATTAGTACTATCTTGCTTATTATTCTTTTTCAGACTTGGTCATGTTTAATACCCACAACATGCAGCACCAGTGCTTGGGAAGGTAAGTGAATTATAACATTCCTGGATAATATTTAAGATAGACAGAAAACAAATATGATACACTGAGATCTGTACTTTTTTTACATAAATACCTTTGGTGGTGCTGCTTAGCTTCACCCTCTTGCGCTTGCCCACACCTTGGCTACCATCCTGGTCCTCCTGGGATATGGGAAGAGTTTAAAAAGTTATAATTGCATATTTAGAATGTTATTGCCAAAAGACTGCATGCACTCAAAATTCCAGTTTAACCATCAAGTTAAATCAGAAGTGTCCTGATTAAACTCTTATCACAAAATACTTTTGCTGCTTGCAGGAAACAGAGTCAGTGCAATACTGCATTACGAAAAACAATTTTTTACATTGCTTTTCCCCTCCCCCAGGCAATCTTATCATTGGCAAGTTCCGACAACATTATCTATTTAATTAATTTTGCCAGTTAGCTGCTTTGATTTCTGAAAGTGATTGCTACAAAAATGTTAGCACTACAAATTTTCTGAATGTTGCATATCCAAAGTTTCACTATACTCATCTGTAAGGATTTGGTTGATTCCTGAGAAACTACCATTCAACACATTGACTAAGGAAGTTGGCAGCACAATCAGCCAGACATTTTCTAATCAATTGAAGGTTTTCATCCAAGAATAAAGTCTTTTTGACACCTCCAAGAGGCAAATTTGAATTGCTTGTTCCGTACAGAATCAAAGAAATCCTTTATTCAGGCACTTGTCATCTGAAGCTCTCAATGCACTCCACAAACAAAACAGCAAAGGTTCTAAAACACAATGCAAGTTAAAAACACCACCACCACTTCACAAAATCTAACACTGGGTATTAGAAAATAATGTGACATTAGAGGATGCTATTAAATACTAAGTACATCTTTTCTAACAGTGGAAGTCCTAATGAGACACTGAAATGAATAATAATTCCTACAGGAGCTAATAAAATGAGAGATAACTAATGCAAATATCTACTGCATGATATATAATTAATATGTATACTGCAAATATGTGAACAATATTCTCCACTACACAAATGCCCTACTTCAGTTCCAAATTTCAAGAGAAATGACAGAGAACATGGAACTCAAGTAGCAGCTGCTCTTCCTTGGGGATAAAGATTATTCATATTTTAGATATGAGTACGGACCAAAAGTATCATGTTAATGGAAAGTCTGAATTTTTTCTCATCTTTCAGTACCTGCATCTGAAAATCCTGCAGACAACTTTGAAGGATGGACACACAATTGTAGACCACAAGAGATCTAGGGGTTTGTAAACACATCACTTCTGCACTCAGGAGCCAGTCAACTCTCAGCATGCTGTCTCTGATCACATCCCCACCCTACAGCGGCCAAAATCTCCAAATCAAAAATCTTACTTGCTGAAACATTACTTTGAACTGCAAGAGTCTGCAATTTAAGTCTCCTGTCCTGAAGACAAGGATTCTGAGCTCCTATTTCTAGAACGGTGACAGATTCAGGACTAATAACCTCATCAGCAGCCTCAGTGAAGCCAGAGAGTTGTTAGGGGGGGACCTTAATAAGCAAATAATGCATTTGGGCATGCAAATTCTAATTAATGTGTTGGATTTTGACCTCCAACACTACTGCTCTGGCATTTCCCCTTCTGAAATATGAGAAAAAGTTTAACAGTCTTCACTGCCACTTTACGGTCATTTCACTGTCAAGAAAAAAAAAAAATTATCAGCAACTCAATGAGAAATACTTTCCTGAGAAATGTGGGGATTCCCCAACCCCAAATAAAATAAGATGGTTGGTTTCCATTGCTGCAGTAAAGAAGTATTAAATCTTAACATCAATTGCAGGAGCTTTAACAGCCTTGAGACAGAGAGTGCTAGGTCACACTGCATCTCCCAGGCCAAGGGATAAAGAATAAGCACATGAGAAAACAAATGTAAAACATCTTGGTTTTACCCACTTGATAATACTCTGTAAATACACCCAAACAACAGCAGACATATATGCAAATTTGGTTCACATAACAGAATATTTAATAATATACCTAAGGTGTCTCACTTCTGCCCTAAATTCAAGTAATAAATGTTATGTAATTTACAATTCAAGTACATCTGCAGTAACATAATAAAATACCTACATACAATAAGTGGCTATTTATATATATATATATATATATATATATATATATCCTGGAGATCAGAAAGAAAAACCTTTCCAGATAAGAGACATCTCTAACTCACAAGCTCCAGTACAATTACTGTATCTCCCTCCTTATTAACTTATAAAATACACTCACTTTGAAATTTACCCCAATAAAAAAATTATTTCGCCCCTAGTCTGTCTCTACCTCCATCTTGGACATCTTTCCCAAGAGAAGCACTCCTGGAATCTGATCTCTTTTCAGACTTTTACAAGCCTAGTTTACTCCCCTGTTCTATAACTTCCAAAAGTAAAACACCACAAAGCACACTGAGCCATTTTAAGTTTAACTGGAAGTACTATCTGAGCGAGCTTATTACCATTAACTTGAACTGCCTTCCCCATTGCCAGGCTTTAAAAGTGATACTGGTAGCAGTCATTTGCAGGTTTTGTTTATTTGTTTGCAGGTTTTTTTTGTCAAGCAATGGTGAAAAAACTACAAGTAATACTCTGAAAATGCCAGATTATAAATAGCACCGCTGAAAGCCTCACAGATGCTGTTGCACTCGAGAGAGAGGCAAACATAACATACAACTGTTTTAGACACTCACAAACAATTGTTTTTACTTCAATAATTGGTCACATAATTTCTCATAAGAGTTTTAAATTCTATTTCACATGATTTGAAGTTAGTTATGCTAGCCCTACCATATGTGTAAGAAACAATTTGAATTGCTACTAAGGGTCACCAGTTGATACTAGGTTTTAAATAACAAGGAAAAAAAAATCAAAAGAATAAACTGAAAAAGTAACCCTATGAGAATTCAGCTTTCCTTATTAAGTTCCACTTGTTTATTATAGCTCAGTATAGGAGAGATTCCCTCCTTTTTCTCCTCCTCAACATGTTTGGTAAATAAGGTCAAGACTACACATGGGAATTTATGTTCAGAGAAATTCTCACTGCCACTATCACCAGTCCAGCTGGATTCTCAGGTGCCCAAAGCTGCTAGCACCATTCTGAACACCGCGTGATTTAAGTTTGCTTTAATCCAGACTAATTTACTTGAACTTTCAAACTATCTACATGGTTTCTTCTACGTTACTTATATAAATTGAACTGAAACAACATAAGAGGAAATAAGAATTTTTTCCAAAAGGTTCTTAATAAATGAAGGGCTTGAGATATGAGAAAAATATATGGTAGACAAGTAAATGTCTGCAGGATTTGGCTGCAAGCAATCTCTCCATTTAATACTGGTGCAGTTCATTATATTCTTTAAAAACAGTCTTACCTCATCTGAAGAATCCCCCTGTCCTGACGTTGCCATAGCACCTGCTAAACCTTTTGAAATAAGAAAATTCAGAGGTTCCTTTCAGAAGCCTTATACTGGAAGAATATTTTATGATATTTAATGAACCAGAACAAAACGAGTAAACTACATTAATTTTCTAAAAAGAATGCAAAGCACTGTACTGAGAAAATGCAGTAAGATTTCCAAGCGATACTCAGAATACAGAATTTTGGATTTCCAGATACCTTCTATCAGACAAGTTCAATGTACTGAGTTAACGGAGACAAGCTGTTTCAGAAATCGCAAAAAAACACAACAGTCCTTACTGATCAACAATGTTCTTACAGAAATGCTGTGAACAGGTGAATTAACTTAGCTGCAATGAAAAATGCACGACAATCAACTTCATCTCGCCCACCCAAATTCCACTAATTCTGTGACAGGAAAACGATGCTTAGTATTTTAGCAGCAAAAGGGGAACAAGCTCAGCATTGTTGATAGAATCAAGTCCTGCAGTTTGGCGCTGCACTAAATAACAAGTTTCATTAAAATTTATTGAGATTTGCCTTTTAAAAATATAACTTCTTAAATAAACAGCAATAATCAACACATCTCTTAAGATATATTTCTGCACAAACCTTGAGCGGCTACTGTGCTAGTACCAGCTCCTTGTTCCTCCATACCACATGCAAGTTTATCCTCAGGAAATGCCAGTCCTGAGCCTTTCAAAGCAATGAGGTACTTTTCATGACTCTTCTTCGCACATCCATTCTCTCCAACACCTTGAATAAATATGAAAAATAGCATTACAAAACATATATGAACCAGGTAGCTGTTGTTGTAATATTCTGTACAAGCATCTAAAAAAATGATCCACATTTTAAAAAGCTGCACAATTTTGAGAAGTAGAAGCAAAGAACTTTTTCCCATAATGAACTGAAATGTAAGAGACCAGAGACTTTCTCAGTTTTTTCATCCGCTAAACTTGGTGTTAAATAGATCTACAGTTTCCAGAGAAGGGAAAACAGTAACATAACGATAATACTCCACATATAAATCCTAATATTTGGAATTTTTCTTCCCAAGTTCAAGGACTGCAACTGCAATTAACAAAAACTGTCCCAAAAGATATTAACACTTCACTCTGATGAAGACAAGTCACAGTGCATGCTCTGGATATAAACTTTACACCAAAGGAAGCTATAAGAAAGAAGGGAACTGACCCTTCAGCAGGGTCTGCATGACCAGACAAGGGGTAATGGTTTCAAACTAAAAGAGGGGAGATTTAGATTGGATATAAATAAGTTTTTTGCAGTAAGTGTAGTGAGGTACTGAAACAGGTTCTCGAGAGATAGGGTGGAAGTCCCATCCTTGGAGACATTCAAGGTCAGGCTGCACGGGGCTCTGAGCAACCTGATCTAGCTGTAGGTGCCCCTGTTCATTGCAGGGGAGTTGGACTAGGTGACCTTTAAGGGTCCACTCCAATTCAAACAATTCTATGATTCTATGAAATGGACTTTAAAAAACACACAGTTGTCCTATAAGGAAAAGAAACTTTCAAGGAGCAAACTGTATTAGATGTTTAAGGAAAAGAAAACCTGAAAGAGATGATAAAATCCTTTTAGCAATGCACCTTTCACATTCAAAGTCAGAAGTGCAGGTTTTGCCCAACTATCCTCTTCTTTGCTTCCCCTGCCCAGAAGGAAACTCTATCCACTTCAGACACCTATTTTCCATTTCACAAGTCCTTTCAAAGATTCGAGGATTGCCTGTTCCTCAGCTAGCTGCTGTCCAAGCCAGTTAGGGCAACTTAAAGCTACAATAATTACTATTTATTCCCTACCTATGCAAAGGACTCAAAACCAATACCTTCTAATAACAAGAAAACAAGATGGAGTTTGGGGTTGGGAGAGGAGGAGAGTGCCAAGAGCTATTAAACAACACATTCAGATTCACTGCGACTTGAAACAGGATACAACAAATAACTGTTTGAGCAGGACTGTTTTTGTTTTTAAGAAAAAACTTTGCACAGAACTGCAGTACATATAACGGCCTTTTGCCTTTCAAAGGTCTCCTCCAGCAGCATCTACAAGAGCAGACATTCTCCCAAAATACACTAAACATGTTCCACTTCCAATAACTGCAATGTATCTTATTTGGCAGTCATAATCTGCCACATGCACTTCTCTTTAAATAAAGAGACTGGATTTATTATAAAACTCTTGAAGTAATGCATCTCCATATAGTTACCTGGGACATGGAAGATAAAAGATGTGTGCTCTATAGGTCCTCTGTCAACGCCCGTTTTAACAACAATAACAATATTCTTAAGAACACACATTTCTTTGGGTTTTGAGAAATTAGATAAAAACATGCAGAAAATGAAGTGACAAAACCTAACTGTCTTCTTAAGGTCTTCAAAATTTGGACATATAAATACTAGAAATAACACAAACATACCGGAGCTGAGATCTTTGTAGAACTGTTGGCTAGTCAAAACCTGGGTAAGAACTGACCGCATTGCTCCTCCCATTTTGGTCAAGTCTTCTAGAAAGGAAACGTGAGGCTCCAAAACCTGGAGGATTTTATGAAGGTCTTTCTCTGATGGCAGATCAAGAGCTGAAAGCCACATAACAAGAACTTTTGGTATAGTGTAACGCAAACTGGCCAAGATTACACAATGCAGAACAGTTATGACTACTATAAAATGAACTAACATATAACGCTCAAAAATTCACATGCATATGTTTTAGATTTATCCTGACTTCATTTTCTGGAAGAGCACAACACGACACTAGATAACTCTTAAAACATATTTAAGAAGCTCTTCAACAGAGAGGAGAATCAAATAGTCTTGCCAGGTAGCAACTCTGTTAGGAAAAGATGCATGAAATTCAGTTATATCAAATACAGATAGCATGCATGTATTCATGTATTGTGTCTTCACAGGCTGCAAAGCAAGAGACAGCAGTATAGCATGATACGCTAGATACGTGTATATTTAAAACATACCTGGCTCGTTATAACCCTCGCGTAAGTGCTGAATAAGACTAAAGATAAACTGTGGAAGAACCAGTTCTGACATCATCAACAAGTCTTTTGGAACACATGGAACATTTGAATTTGACTTAATCCGGTGTCTTTTACAAAACCTACAACAGACGAGAAAAACATTAGCTAAGCCTATTTGAGCAGATGTAGCATACACTAAGAAAACGCTACTTTTTTTTCACCTGTCTAGACAGCATATACTTGAAGATAGCGGGGAAATAGTATTCTGAAATTCCAACTTCAAGTCCATCTTGTTTCTGAATCCAAGGAATTATAAAGTTGTCAATTTTATTTCCCCTCCAAAGGTCTCATACCTAAAACCTGGTTTCATTCCTTACATGTAAGAAACACCTTGCTTGAACAGTTAAAAGAACAAGAGATTTTTCTCTACCTAGACATACCTCCTAGTTTCTAAGCGATCTAATTGAAAACATCCAAATAACACTGTTTCCCTCCTTTTCTGAAACAGTAAGACTGGCTTGATGCTTCAGTTCTCATTCAGAGGATGACATTATTCAAGTCAAAAGACATTTTAAACTTCCAAAAGTATACGAGTTTGCAGGATTAGTATTTCAATATAGCAACCGAGATTTACTTACCAAAGAATGATAGAAACTCCTATGAAAACTATGCTAATTGCTTCATTTAAAAATGAGAAAACATTTATTCACTGAAGAATAACTGGTAACTGAGGCTTAACTAATACACAAACACATGAGGTTGAGCCAAACCCCATTAGAGCAGACGGAATGATTTCCCACTGACTTAACATACATCTGAACTATCTAACAGCCACTGAACACTTTACTGGTCCCGATCTATTTTCAGAAAGGGCATATACCAAAATCAGAGTTATTTATCCATGCCAAAGAAGCAGCTAAGAAGGAATAAGGAGGTCTAAAAACAGCATGAAAGAGTGCATTTGACTAGAAAGATTTGCTTCAGCTTACAAGTAATTTTTCAACATGTAGATTCAGAAATCAATTCAGTATCAATGAAAAATAGAGTTCTATAAATGAAAATTATTTCATAAATTTATCCACATCTTCACTACATTTGCTATGCTTTATCTTCCAGAAGAAGCCTGGTACTCTGACTATTCCAGTGCCACCTTCAATAGAGGAAGGAAATAAAAAACAAAGAATTTAGGACCAAAAAGCTCCAAAGCAGATACAAGTCTAGTGATTACGACAGCATCTTCTCAGGTCCATTTTTATTGAAGTGCAGCTAGCATCTTCACAACACCAAAAACTAAAAGCTTCTCCTTTGCTGTTATGCCTTCCAGATTACACTTTTTTATTAAGAAAACGTAAGCAAAGATAGCACTAGTCAGAGGATGTGCAGTTTGTACATACAGTCTATCCATCCCTAGGAAAAAAAAAGCGCCCAAGAGAAAGAGCTCAGTGATAACTGACAACTTCTGTTAATTAATGCACAAAAGGAAGGTTTTCATTTTGGTCATTCACAAAAGTGAACACTCACAAAGTCATGAAAAGCCATTCTCTTTCACTTCTGTGATCCACATTTGACTCACTACACACAGAAATCTGAACTGCCCTTAAATCACAAGTCTGGCATCATTGGTGCTGCAGTACAGGACAGTCTTAAAGCTGTTTGGTTTCATTCACCACTACCCTTATAAGAAAGGGTTAAAAGTAAAAACAATAAAAAGACTTAAGACGTGCAAGGAAAGATACTACGCAGTGTGTTTACAAATCTTCTACTGGTCTTCTCCATATATTTTGCATTCAGCCAAAAGACACCTTTTTGCGGGTTCTCATCACAAGTTAATGCAGTCATGGTAACAAAAGCAAGACTATTAACTTACATGCAAAGTAGTTTTGAATCCCAGCTTCTGCTACATACAGGGCTCCCTTCCACAGAACATAAAAAGCTCTGCTTCCCAAGAAGCAGAGTGCTTGTGAACCAGCCTATGGATTTGTTATCCCTAATCTATTACTTTCTGTAGCTGAATGACGTGAATCATGTCTTCTCTTTAGATTCCCAAAAAGGCATTAGACTTATAAAGCGTGATATTAATATTTTTATACAGATTCTAGAAAAATCATGGAGGAAACCAAGTTAAAGTTGCTGTAATGAAATGCATTGTCTTGTCACTATCATACACACAAGTTCCAAACAGGGAACAATTTCTAGATACCAGATCCTAAACCCTGAAGTAGAAATGCCGAAGTAATTTTTTTAAGACAAGCCATTCTCTATACCTATGGTTCAAAGTCTGCATGCTGTCAGAAATCAATATAAGATTCAAAACTAGCAGCTAGAAAAGTATAATAGTTCTGGCACCTTACATGTCCTTACCGAGACTACTTGTCACTGAACAACCTCTTGGCTGTACTTTATTTCAAAGGCAAGAATTACCTTTAAGTTACAATGATCCACAAAGCCAATGCTTAGGTTTTACGATTTAGAAAACAAGAGTGAAGAAATCACTTGGGACTGAGCCCAAGTTTGTAATAATTGCTTATGAGACTCTGTTTTATCCTAAGCTTTAAAAAACACACAACAGGAAAAAAAAAAAACACAAAAACAATTCAGCCACTGAATGGTATTCCAACAATCGTGAAATACTCATCCTCTCTTCTACTCAAACGTCTATTGCCTACACAGTTCTTCTACAAATATTGTCCAAAATATCAGACAAGGGCTTCGAGGATCCTTAGAGTTTAAAAAACAACAGCTGTTTTAACTAAAGAGCAGCTAAAACCTCAAGCTGTGGCGAGGAAGAAAGAAACTGAAGCTTCTCAGGCAGACAGGAAGGGAACCTTGTGATAACCTTCACCAACAGATTTTCCAGTCACTGGACAAACAGCAAACAAGTCTATTCCTTAAATCAGTTCCCTATACTTCTGAAAGAGCTTCCTAACCATAGCATCAGTTAAATAATTGTTTATCTTCATATAATGTTTCAAAATGCCCCCAGAAACTCTCAAAAAAGAAAACACTGAAGTATCAAAATACAAATCCGCAGGCTGACAAAATCATATTCTTCCCTTATTCTTTAATTCAAAAATATACGGAGTTTGGGTTTGTTTTTTTTTTTTAGTGTTTTTTTATTTTTTTCTTCTCATACAGTTTCCTACATTTGAAATTGCTTTTTTTCCACAAAAAGCCATGGCTAATTTCAGTAAAAAGAGGGAATAGCAGAGTAACTGGCAACTAAACAAAAGTAGTGGCTTAACAAGCAGTCTTGTCCACATAACTTCAAATACAATTATTGACATTTCTTATGCTGCACTGATATCTTATTTGCAAGGTATACAAGAGCGCAGTTATCATTTATGCAGGAGTAAGGAATACCGGCTATTTTTAATATAAGCAGCATTAACATCTTCTGAGCAACCTTCACTTTAAAGATTCACTTTGTTCTCCCACCTGTTTAAGCCTTTAGTGGCTCCCCTGGGAATTTCTAAAATGTATATTAAAGGGAAAATAACTCCTTTCCTTTAGGCTACAGATTCACAAAGGCTTAGGCTGAACTAGGTCAGCCCCCCGAGTTGTCTTCTGTGCCGATCCTGTGCTAATGCAAGCTCAGGGAACTAAGCTAGCAGAAAATTACTTACTCCTCAAAAATGGATTCACACACACATATATAAAATGTATAAAACACACAGAACAAAGAAATAAGACCAAGAATGCAGTAGGGCCAGCTGAAATTTGAATGTGTATAACGTCTCGCAACCAGAAGATCAGGTAGATACAAGGCTCACTATGAGGCCAACTCCTTCACTTCAAAGGAAGATTTTGAAGCTTCCCCAGTTATTACAGCTTCCGATGAGCGCCTTTAGCACCAGCCACACCACACCTTTACAGCTTTTGAACACTTGCACAGCCTTACGCTGCATCCCACTGCATCTCAAGTTTCAGCCACGTTCCAGAAACTTGACATAAGTTCAGGCATACACACATGGGGACTATTTTTACCCTCATGTTTTTCTCACTGCTTTGTTCCCTGTCTCCCCATGTTTAGAAGTCATTTGTTTTAAGCTGAATCATAAAGCCGTCCAAAGAAGACCATCCCATTCTCAGAATGAGCACCTAACTCCTACAGAAGCTTTTAGGAATTCTTGTCCAGATAACAGTTATTCTACTCAACAAAAGAGCTTGAGGAAAACACTATGGAACTCAATTCCTAAACAACTCAAGT
This sequence comes from Numida meleagris, assembly GCF_002078875.1. NCBI lineage: Eukaryota > Metazoa > Chordata > Aves > Galliformes > Numididae > Numida > Numida meleagris. Next base: position 52,630,788 of record NC_034413.1, read on the forward strand.
CCGAAGCAACAAAAATAAACCTGTAACCAATTCATCAATTCAATAGCAATAAATTATACTTAAACTGAGGTTTTATTTAGGACATTAGACACAAATTTCATATCTTATGTTGCATGACAGAATATTGTATAATATTTCATAAAGTATTCAAATAAAATGAATAGTTTGCACATAAGAACCCAAAAAACACTTCACTAAGAACATGTATTTCATACCAACTAAAACCAACAGACAAACACTATGCTGTTTCTGCAAAATAGATGCAAGATGCAAAATATTGTGAGGGCTACAATTGCTTCCCAGAGATCTTATGAACCAATTTTTCATTCTTCACATACTGGTAAAGAGTGTTTGCAAGTTTTCCCTTCCTTTGCTATTCACATATGAAAGCAAATCTTGATTCAGAACAAAACATAACTTCTATAAACAGAATTAGAAATTTATCTTAATGAAAAAGGCCTTTGATACATGGCAATCCATGGAAATCCACTTTCCCTAGCCAACATCAAACATGACGTTAATTGAAAAATAAGCCAACTATCCCACTTGTTAATTTAGGTTTGGGTTTCTTTGCTCCCCACAGTAATTAAATAGTTGAATTCAACATTTCAATACCTAAATTCATTCCTTCCACCTGCAGAACAGGCTTCCAAAAATGAATCAGCGTGGTGCTGGCTTCAAGGCCTGAGCAGTGACAGCTTCTGCTCTGTAAGGAAGCTACCTAGGACCAACAGAAGAGTTGTGACAGAACTGAGCTACCGCTAGGGACGTGCTGGCAAGGAGCAAACCCAACCAGAAGGACGTCATATAACCCTCCCAACCAGGAAGGCTCCAAAGTAGAGACTGGAATCAAGAGAGGATCTGTGAAATGTGCAAGAAAGGAAGCTCACGAACAGCCTTAAAGGACATCCTTCCAGGATGTAACCACTTGCAACAAAGCTGTTTAGCCACTCTAGGAGGCTAGAAATCCTGGATTAGATATCTGGGAGATATCCTGATCCTTGCAGGACAGGAAGGTGCCCCCAGCAGATCTGCAACACTGAGTGCAGCAGCTCCCCAGTGAGGACACAAAGCAGGCAAAGAGGCTCTGCAGAAGAACACCTCTGTTATTCCCACTTAGTTCTCAGACACAAACATCTCATACAGTAGGTAAAACTACAATGAGTTCCATTAATATACAAGTACCCACCATTGACCAGACAGTAGGTTTGGCAGCTTTTATTGCAGGACCTCAGAAATACAGTGAGAATGGGAAGGAATGCATTTCTGAGGGGAACTGAAACTGAGTTGATGTTTGAATGGACCCACAAAGTTGTTAAATCTGAGCATTTTGAGAGGAAAATGAGTAATTCAAAAGAGTAACCAATCTTCTGCCACAAAAAATATCATCTGTTTGAGAAGGGTGAACGCTCTGGGATATAATTACGTCACCATAACTGCACATAAGTACAGGTTTTATTTACTTCATTTGACTGAAAAGCCTCAACTCACACTATTTTAAATATATTTATACAATAACAAACACACCGCTAGATGACTTACAAACGTGATACCCCTTTGAAAAAGCTACAGCAAAGAGAAGAACACCGTGACTGCAAAGCATAGCCCTTGCATGTTGAAAGAGTGTCAGTTACTCTGTCTATGGCAGCACTAAGGTCATTTGCATCTCCTTATTTCAGTCATTTGCACGCACGCATCAAGTCTCTAATCACATTTTCCAACAGGAAAAACAGCTCTTCCAGTTGAGGAAAGGTATGGCACTACCTGAATGGGTAGTTCATTTAGCATTTCATTGGACTGAAGAAGGCAGTGAAGAGAACACTCTTCAAACTCAACTCTTAAAAGCAAATTTCTTGAAAATTAACATTAAAGAAAGCCCATGAAGGAATTATCTGTGTTCAAAAGTATTTCACAACATGGAGGCTAAAGGTATTATACTTTTTTTCCATATACGGAGCTAAAAATAGAGAAATTAAGATACAATGCACATACTAATTCTGGATGCAAAATTGTTAGGATCTGTCAGAGTTCTTAGCCTTTCAGAGCATTCACAAAGCAGAATTCCCAGCTGACATCTGAAAGACGAGCACATCAGCAAGTACAAAATACGGTCCAAATGCAACAACCCAAGCCATTAGTTCACACACAGCTTCCCCATCCAGTTGCTTTCAGAGTCCCATCAACTACCTACAGGGTAGGTACACACAGGGACAGTACACCTTCTATTTAAAGAACAAAAAGCAGAAGTTTCAAATCAGAGTTAACAAAATACTTTTCCTACTAAGGAAGCAACCAAATTATCCCAGGAAAATTTAAGCAGGTCAAACATCCAGCCTGTAGTACTTCGTCCCAAAGATTAAAACTGACGAAGTTCTAAGTGACCGCATAGTACCACACGTTAAAAACAACTTTTGTTTCTTCTGGATTTGAGTCAGAGGCATGGATTTTAATCAAAGTTGTCTACTTAAGTTGAAGATACTGTTTCAGTCCCCAGTAAAGTGCAATATATGTAGTTTACAGTTTTCTTGGAAAGGTAAGTGCCCGTGAGTTCTATGCCAAAGCTATTATTGCTGCAGGCAGTACGCAAAAAGCAGAGAGATGGGTCCTGACCAAGGCAACAGTTAATTACACAGTCCTTGTTACTGTAGGATTCAAATGGCTGGCTCTGCTACTCAGACATAAAAAATATTATTTTCAAAGCTTGCTACCAGAACCCTCCACAGAGGAGGGCAGCTCTAAGACTGTTATTTAGATCACCTGCAGTTGTCCGATAACACTGCAGACTTGTTTTAAATATAGAATTCCTGATATTCTGCAAGTTTTAAGGAAGAATGTCCCAAGATCTGAAAGAACCTACACTGATTGCCACTAAAAAAATGTAAGAGACAGAAGTGCCTTACGAATGCGTTTGCCAAACATACACCCCAAATCCTGGCTACCCTGCTGCTTACAGATCCATCGCAGTTCTGTGTAGATCAGATACAACCAGACACGTGATGCTCCACTCTGACATGGCAACCTTACAATCCTGGAGAGCTGACAGTTTCACAGAAGGGATAAAGGGAACTTGAGAACTTGGGGGGATCAAAGCAAAGGAACTGAAAGTCAACGCTTGCTAGCTCAGATCCAAACAAGTCTACACTGACTTCTAAAACACCAGTTCTTCTAAAATTGAGTACCTGTCAAGGAATATTACAAAGCAATAGATAAGTCACACAATAAATAAAATTTCAGACAAGTCATGGTATATAACAGTACTGGTCTGTTCTTCAAGCCAGGCTGACCCTGCCAACAAGAACTATGGGGGTAGGACTATCATTCATTTGTTTTTTTTCCAAGGGGGTAACACAGCAAGAATCCAGGCTTCTAAGTGTTTAAAGTTATGTGTGTTGATACATTTGAATACAAGCTGCAGAGAGTCACCTCATGCTCTTACTGACACCTGTGAAGTAACTGTGTTTTCCTGAGGCATGTATAAAGTACATGGCGTCTAGTCGGGCCACGGCTCTGAAAGCAATAATCCAAAATTATCACTTGGCTGCCAACCATTTGGAACACATTGCAGCTACTACTTTAGAGGTTGATGCAGTTTTCACTGGAGACATTCTTATGAGAAATCAAGACAGACAGGTTTGTGAGTTGACTGTAAGTCATGATGGACTTAATTGCTAGTGATCCAAAATCCCTCTTGCTTTCCAAGGATAAGACCAAACTTGAAGCCCTACAAAAACTCTAGAACATCACTGTGGAACACTAAGCAGCAATACAAAATGCTGAGCTTTATGTAGGTGGGAAGGCGAGGAGGGCAAAGGGATTCAGATATTTGCTGCACAGTAACTATGTTTCTTCAAAAAGCCGCAGTCAGCACAGTGCAGCATGAACTCCTGCAGCTTGTTTGCAGAGGATCAGGATGCTGAGCTGCGTTTTGAAGAGTCACACCCAGCACAGGACAGGACCATGGGTTAAATGGAACTCTCATGCCAAGGTAACAGGCAGTACAAGCCAGACTTAGCTCCTAAGTCCCTTCAGCCAAAAGTCTTCAGTAGCCCAGAAGGCTTCAAAGCAGAGAAGCTACACGGCATCGATAGCAACCGTGCAGAATACCATACATACCAGCCCAACAAACCTGAGGACCTTTCCAGGCAGTTTCAAAATGCTATTAGTCTAAACTCCCTGGCAACATGTAGAACCTCAGCCTGCTCTTGAAGCATCTGGCCTTCTGGAGGAAGGCCCAAACAAGTACTCCTCCCCTCCTGGAAGCTGCATCACCGAGCCACAGGTCCTGGAGAACTGGAACCTTTTGGCCCCCCAAGAACACAACTCACAGAGCCACACTGGAAGGGACAGCCTTGAAGCAGCAACACCTTGCCTGTGCTAAATACTACTGCTGTTGCAAGACAGTCAAAGTGACCACATAATCTACTTACCGCCAGTAGTACAGTCACTGCCTGTATTTCTCACAACCAAGTCTTACACTGACTTTTCTGATCTTAACTGGATCACAGCTGCTATAACCTAAGATGATATCTTGCACTATGAACACATCCCAAGGTAACTGATATAGCAGCTTTCTCATCAGCAAGCTTGTTTTTTTCAATTGCTTGTCTATTTCTTAAAGTTTTTTCAAGTGTATGAGAAACATCCCTTACTTGGCAAAACAAAGTAAGAGAAATAATATTCTTCTATAGCTCCCACATGGGGTGGAAAGGCCACTTCTATTGAAAGGAGATCCTGTACAGCAGTGTCTCTGAAGATGGATAAAATAGGGAATTTTAAAGAGGGAAAGAAAAATGTGAGGACAAAGTAGCAAAGGTCATTGATACTAGGTATCTAGTGTTGATAATTTAAATTTAACTAAGACTATTAAAGAATGTTTCCTGGATGCAAACATTTAAATGCATCAAAAAAAAAAAAAAAAGACAATTCCAATTAAATTAAACCAAGAGAAATTAGCAGGCCGAAAAACTATGAATATACTTCTCACACTCATTAGAAGCATGAGAATTCTCCAGCCTTTTCGTATGGGATCACAGTAGACCCAACGGACAACCATAACCATCAAGATAGATCTGATTTAAAATAAACAAACAGATCTGATCTAGTGTGCAAATCAGATAGGATCTCCAAAGCCTACAGTGCTGTACCCTCTCAGACAGCAGAGCTAAATGGAAAAGCAAGTATGGATAATGAGAGACAAGGCTCCAGAACACCTACAGCTAGTTATGGGAAGATGCTGTTGGACGTACAACATATAGCATTGACCTGTATCAGTCACCTTGTTTATAGCTAGATTTTTTTTTCCACTTCACACATGCCTACTAATAAAGAAATGGCCCACAGTCACACATAGAAGTTGATAATTTCTTCGACTCTTTTTAGCAAGTCATAAGAGAAGGCAATGTTCTATGTCAATAGAGCCACTGGTTGCCATAACTACCATCAAATACACAGCAAACATCAACGCAAAAGCCTGTTTAATGAAATTCTTAACCTGGCTTTTTGCCTTTCAGGATATGCAACTTTTGATGGAGATATTATTCCCTTTGTATCATAATGCAGCACTAAAACATCTGCTTCCCACATGATTAATTTAACAAATAAGCCAACACACAGCGAGGCATACTCAGAAACAGGACACGGGGGAATGAAACAGCCAAAGAGTAGAGGCTCTGGTATATCAGGTTATTGCCTACAGACGGAAAGGGGAATAGGAACAAGATAACCACAAAAGCAAGACAGAACTCATCAATAACACATCACTGATTAGTTTTACTCTTATTATAACCACATGGCATATTGCTTCCTTCAAGTTTGTTTTATAAACTATGAAGTTTCATTCTTACACAAGACCATCTACCATACAGGAATGTTTTTTTGGTTGGAGTTCCCCCTGTTGAACTGCATGTTTGTTCCAAATAGATCAGCCCATCTGCTGAACTATGAGCATATCTATCATCAGTGCTTTAGAACTGAGGATTCGCCTTCAAAACATTGTTAACTACTGTGACGAAGCTGCAAAATTTCATCCGTCTATGGCTCAGCACTGCATGGGATTACAAACTATTTTCACCTACTGATCTATCACTGGTGTTCAAAATATAGAAAACCTTGTAGCAGATATAGCATTTCATACTCTTCATACTTGGACAAGCAACCACATTCTTAAAATTTACAAACTTAGGTATTTTCTAAAGTCTAAATTACCTTCTAGTAGGTTAGATCAACTGCAGTTAACTTAAGCGCCACTTAAGTCACTGAGACCTGCATGGGAATGACAAGGTTTGATAGCATGACAACCTGTTTTTTTTTTTTAAACTGAGAAATGCACAAGGTACCTAAACAAAATCAGCATGCAGCTATTCCAGCTTCTCCATAAAAAGCCATTAGATACAAAAAAACAACAACAAAAAAAAACCCTAATACTTATTTCCAAAATTGCAGTTTTGATTAGTGCCGAAAGATTAACAAACGTACTCATCCTCGTGTTGCAGACAAAGCCACCTCTAGAGAAAATGAATAGATACTCCAGATGGTGAGCTGGAGAGATCTCCTTTACAGTAGATCTGTTAGCTAACACTTCATTAAAGTTATTTTTCAAATAATTAAAAAAAAAAACACTGAACACATGGACCAGGTAACAGGAATCATGAGAAACAAACTACTGCTACTACATGTTCATTTACAGTACCTACACAGAATTGTATCTATCATCTGCCTACTGAGTTTGCAAGCAGGCTCCACATCTGATTCCTCTGCTATTAATAGAAGCCCCGGCTGGGGTGGGCAAGGTTACACCGGGCTAGTCACACTCCTATTTCCTGAATCTACAATGAAAGCCTCCCAAGTCACGTGTATAACATTAGCTTTGCCATTGTGCAGTTGATTTGTACACACAAAGGTAAATTAATTTATCTAAACACGCTGCATTCAAGTAATTCAAGTCAACAGGCAAAGCTGTGTACATACACACAATCACACAAGTGTGTTTGCACTTGTTCATGTTTTTACATTGGTTTAAATTTAACTATCCCACGTGGTGGGTGGGTTTCCCACACACCGCCAGGTTTTGCCCTGTATGCCCAGGGCTGGACAGGATTGCTCAGCCAAGAGTGTTTTCCCTGGACTGACACCATGAAATCCTGCATCTGGAAATGCTAAACCCACTGACGAGTCCAAGCTTATGCCAAAGACAATTTACTCCTGAATTCTACTATTAAAAGCAATAACTAGAATAAATATAAGAGAAATGAGCAAGAATATCCTTATACCCTGAGCGTTTGCATCTGTTTACACTGCAAATTTAACATCAACTTAACTTATTTATTAAATCAGCGTTCTTCAAGAAGAAAACTGTTTAAAATAGGAAAAGACAATTATGGAAGCTATAAACTCTGAGATGAGAGCAGTATCAGAAGTCATTTTAATGTTTATCTGAAGTAGTTCAATTTATCCATGCTCTTTTAAAATCCTACCACTATGAGGAGCCCACAATCTATCCCACATTGGAAGAAGTGACATGTATTTTTGTCTTACTTCTCAAGATTAAGGGGAATTGTTACTTCATTGATGCTGAGGAAAGAGAAACAGAAGTTGAACAAAAACCAATAGAGAATGATCACTTCAGAAGCGGCCCTTTAAAGCCAACGAAGACCAGTGAAAACAAAAGGACAAAAAAATATCTTCCATTGGAGGGAGTCCTCAAGTGGAAGAGGCCCCATCAGAAAGGATGGATGAAGAAATGGTGAAGGCAGAAAGTAAAGGAAATGGGAAGGTGGGGGCAAAAAACCATGACAAGAAACAAAGAACGAAGGGACTTCAAGGCCTAGAGCAGAACTGTCACCACAGGCACAAAGAAACAGCCAAAAATACAATCTTTAAACCGCTATTTAAAAAAGGCAGAAATAGTCAACTATTTAAGCAGAAACGCACAAAAAAAAATGAGGTATTAAAAACATGAAGAACTAAGGAAAGCATTTTAGTATTTCTACACTTCCTTAGCTTTTTCTGCTACCACCACAATGAAGGATTCACAGGGAGGAGATGGCTTTTCTGGAAGCGCACCATCCTAGCAAGACTAAGGCAACCCAGAGCGCTCTGCAGTGCTGGTCAGAGGAGAAGCCCAACTCGGGTACTCCAAGCTGCCTTCTGGCAAACCCTTGGCTCTCTGGTGAACAAACAGGAGCACAGCATGCTCCAAAAAGGCACCCGCGTGTGAGATCTGAGGTGAACAAACTAGGTACCACCCAACCCAACAGCCGGTTGGCTGATCTGTCCTCTTACCGCTGAGCACAATGGGAACAAAGGCAGATATAACAGGATACCAAAGTCTTCTTGTTATGCGAGGCACTGTCCTGCCCACAGCAGGTCTGCGTGCTGACAGGGCACTCAGGACACCTCACTTCCCTGAACCTGCCCTACCGCACCCACCCAAGAGGTACCGAGCTCTCGCTTTATAACTGGGAGCAGCCAACAGGAGGCAAGGCGACTCGCGGGTTGGGAGAACACCCGAAAATGGCTCCTGCACCACCTCCATCTGCCCGTCTCCGCCGTACGCCCAGGTGAAGCGCGGCGCCGCCCGGGCCCACCAAGGGGCTGGCGGAGCAGGCCGAGGCCGGGCGCGGCAGCCCCTGCCCCAGCGGCGCCCCGAGGGCCGGCCCTCAGCGCGAGGCCACCGAGGGCGGCCCGCTCCGAGCCGCGCGGCGCCCCGACCAGCGGAGGGCCCGGGCCGTGCGAAGGCCGCTGCTCGCACCGCGAGGAAGCCGGGCGGCAGCAGGTGCCCGCCCGCCGCCCCGGCCCACAGGAGGGCGGCCGCCCGCCGCTCCCGCAGGTGCCCGCCCGCCCGCCACTCACCCGGCCTCCCGCATGACGTTGCTGTCGCCGCAGTCGCAGGCGCCCCCCGCCTGGCTCCGGAACATGTTGTAGTCGTGCCCGGCGTGCTCGCCCTGGTGGAAACACTCCGCGCACAGGCTCATGCAGGGCGAGATCCCGCAGGTCCGGCAGCGGTAGGCCACGAAGTTGGCCGTCCACACCAGGCCGCACAGCGTGGCCGGGTCGTAGGCCCGCACGGCTTGCACGAAGCCGTCCCAGGGCTCCCCGCCCGACAGCAGGCAGCGGCACCACTCCAGCGCCTCGCCCGCCGCCTCGCTGCCGCCCGAGCCCGCCGCCGGGGCCAGCACCCGCTCCAGCAGCGTCCGCAGCTCGCCGGCCGCCGCCGCGCCGTTCTCGCCGCCCAGCTCCGCCTTCAGCCGCGTCGCCGTCGCCCGCTTATCCCGACCGCTGGCGCCGGCCCCCGCCATCATGCGGAACCGAGGGGCCGCTACGGCCGCGCCGGGCTCCCGGCTCTGGGGCTCCCCTCGCCGCCCTCCTCTTCTCTTCTCTCCTCTCCTCCCCTCCCTCCCGGCGGCGCCTCCCTCTCGCGATACCGCGGCACGGGCGCCGGGCCGCCGCCTCTCCCCTCCCTTCCCCTCCCCTGGCATCCGCCCCTCCCCTTCCTCTGCCCTCCCCGCCGGACGCGGCCCCGGCAGCGCGCAGGTGCGTGGCCCGCCCCGCCGGGCCCGGGCCTCCTCGGTGCGGACCCGCGAGAGAGTGAGAGCCGGAGTAGGGGCACAGCCGCGGCTGTAGGCCGCGAGCTCGGCGGGAGGGCGGCCGAGCAGGCAGGAGAGAAGAGGGGCCGGGACTCGGCGTTGGATGCCCATCGCTGGGAGTGGAGCCCCGGGGGAAGGGAGGGGAGGGGAGGGGAGCGGACCCTGGCGCTGTCCGCCCACGGGGGCTCGGCTGCCACCTGTCAGCTGCTGCGGGGTGCAGTGCGGCTTTAAGGTAGAACCTCTTAATAAGGTGATGTGATGCTTTATTTGTTTACTGTAGCTGATTGCAGCTTTTTTCTTCTTAGCTAGAATCATAGGAGAGTGGGAAGGGACACATGAGGATCGAGTCCCACTGGAAACATGAAGAAATTAAAGCTCAAAGAACTGGAAAGCTGCCTGCAGCAGGTTGATACCTTTGAAAGCCCAAAAGTGCTCCTTGAGCAGTATCCAACGAGACCCCACATTGCAGGTAAGGTTCTCTCAGTGGTTTTGTAACGTCTTCCATGTACTACTTCTTCCTAAGGACATTTTTTGCATCTTCCTCAGTACTCATTTACAGCTTTCGCCATAGAAGTGGTTGACAAATTTTGATGGATCCATTACTTTCTAATTACGTTAACTTATTTTCATTAAAAGTATACTGATAATTTACAATCCCAACTTAGAGTACATTGATTTAAAAGATACGCTGTGATAGGAGCATCTTAGTCTGTAAATGAAAGCTGAATTGTCATACTTTGTGACATACAAAACCAGTGGTGCAAATACAGTCACTCACCTGTACCTTATTTCTGAATTTTTCCACTATCTTAAAAGTTTACAAGTTTCTTTTGATCCCCCCCCCCCCCCCCCCAAAGAAAAAAAAAAAACTAGGGGCATACTTTTTCCACAAATTTAAAAGTTCTCTAACCTATATGAAATATTCCCACCAGACCAAAAATGTAGGGTTTCTTTTTATCAGAAAAAAAAAAAAAACAACCAAGGATTACAGACATAGAGAACACAGGCTTAATTTTGCGTGACAAGAGACATTCAGTTCAGAGTCTTCTGAAGGCAGAAGAAAGTAATTTTTGTTAATTAATTGGATGTATATTTAGAATTACTGATGGTGTTTCTTTCTCCCCTTAGCATGTATGCTGTACACAATTCACAGTACTTTCAATGATATCGAAAACAAAACAGTTGCAGATTTAGGATGCGGTTGTGGCATGCTCAGCATTGGAAGTGCAATGCTGGGAGCAGGGTGAGTATTTCAATACTAAATTCTGGTCTTTTTTTTCTAGTATAGAACATAAGAAATTAAGATTAGAACATAGCAGCACTGAACTAGTCTTAGGCACCTCATCTGGTGCATATTTGGGCTATTTAACACGTTTATATGGTCAATAACCCTTCAAACAGTGCAAGAGATGGACAGTTGCCATGAAGCAAACAATACCGTTTGTTTTCTCCCAAAGCACTGAATGAACACATGGAACTTCTTTCACAAACCTTAAAAAGATATTTGTAAAAAGCAACAGCTACTCGCATTACTGTGAGCACTGAATTTGTGATGTAATTGTATGCCTATTTCCAAGTTAAAACAAGTTCATGCCACTCCTTTTCAATACTTTGCTATAGAATTTGAACAGTTTCTTATTTTGCAGACTGATGTGGTTGTTTTCTTGTGTGTGTTTTTTTTTTTTTTCAATAGATTGTGTGTGGGGTTTGACATAGATGCAGAAGCACTGGAAATATTCAACAGCAACCTTGAAGACTTCGAGCTCACAAATGTTGATGTGGTTCAGTGTGATGTCTCCTCTTTACCAGACAGCATGTCAGAGACTTTTGACACAGTTATCATGAACCCTCCTTTTGGTACCAAACATAATAAAGGTTTGTAATTCTGAGAGTCAGTTAGATGTGATTTGGAACAGAGTATCAGGGGAGATACTTTTAATGAAATATCTCTATTGCAATATGGGACAAAGTTTTGCTGACCTGAAATCAGTTTTATAAGTAGAGGTTAACCATTCCAGTGCTACAGCTAAAAAATCACAGTGTTTCAAATCACAACACTATTTCATATCCCTTATTTTTTTTATTCAAAGCATTTGGCAAAGTTGCTGAAATACTTTCTATAATGTATTCACTGTTGTTTCTCAAATAGCTATTGCTTCAGAAAAATTGAAGCAGGAAGCAATTCTTTTAAATGCTCTTATTTAAGCTCACATTTAGCAATTCTGATTTCAACATTCTTCTAGGGATGGATATGATCTTTCTGAAAACCGCTTTACAAATGGCAAAAACAGCTGTCTATTCCCTTCACAAGACTTCAACACGGCAAGTAGGTCCTTCCTTTTAGTAGGGTGAGCATTAAACAAACAATTAAGTATTTGGTAATTAGTCACATTGTCTTTAGCTTCATTGATTTGTTCACATTTCAGTGGTTTGTGCCAGTTTTGGGTGAACACTGATATCAAAGACTACCTGTGATTTTGCATACATGGAGATAAGTACATCTAATTTTTTAGGTTAAAAAACAAAGCCATTGCAGACTTCCTAAATTCGTACAGGTGTGTAGATGTTCACAGAACTCTGTAAAAAAACAGCTTTTAAAGGCAGCTCTGTTTAATACTGCAGCATATTCAAAAGAAAGCAGATGAATGGGAAGTGAAGATGGAAGTCATAGCAGGTAAGATTAATTTCTTATTAAAAGTATTTTCTTGGGGGGCAAACAGCTGTAAGACAGTAGAGACTTAATCTCCAGTGGAAAATTTAAGTATGATTTAAGACTAAAAATGACACAAGTGTTTTTTAACCTTTTATTAAAAAAAAAGTCTTGCTACCTGCCTGGAGCACAAGAAGTAGGCACTTGATAAAACTCAGAGGAATACATATTTTGCACAGAACTTGATTTCTTCCTGGACTAGCTTTTGCCTTCTGGCACAAGTTATCTATCTACCTGCTTCAGAAGGAGGTTGTTGCTGAATAACAAAACCAAAGGTCAGTTGTCAAATGAGAAAGCATCTTGCCACTGCAGTCAACTAAGTATTTTGGCCAGTTATCTTTCTGATTCTTAAGTATCACCAACTACGTGCTTTATAGTCATACAACTTATTTAAGACATGGAAGTGGCATAAGTGCTTGAGATGCATTTTTGCTTCTCGGCTGTCCACTTATGTCTGATATAAGTGGTTTAAATGTTGAGTCCTAATTAGCGAAGAAATCTAGTATAGAGGTCAAAACTGTTTTCCAGTCAAGGCTCAGAGGTGGGCAAGAGAAGGTGTAAGTTAATAAACTTACGACAACTTACTTAGAATAATCATTGTAGCGTAAGTGTATTTTTTATACTCTTCACAGAACTTAAATATGACCTACCAGCATCATACAAGTTCCATAAGAAGAAATCAGTAAGTATAAAACCTAACACAACTGAGAAAAAAAGTATCTTGTATTAGGTCAACTAAATTCCACTGAAGGAACCTAATCTTTAGGGTCAGATCTACTGCATGATTCATAGCATTTGATGTAAGTTCTTATGACTGCAGTACGTTTCATTGCTGTTAATACTCTCAGTGGTTGAACAAAGGGGTCAGTAATGAGCAGTTTTCAGTTCTGAATTTATTGGTAGCTACTACTTAATATATCTTTGAGGTTATGAAGTCAGGAACCTTTTACACTTGAATGAGATGCCAGAGAGTTCGAGAGCATTGACAGTATAAACAAAACTATACATACAAAAGAGTTTTCCAGAGTGGCATCTTAAGAATAAGCATGCTGCTTCAACAAGAAGTTATAACCCAATGAAATGAAGGTCTCTTCTCATTATAGGTTGACATTGAAGTGGATTTCATTCGATTTTCTACCAGAAACTCCTGAACTGAAGCATGTCTTTAAAACCTATTTAAAATGAACTAATAAAAACAATGGTATTTTTACTTTAGCATTACTGAGCTCCATCTCCATTTTCCGTTTTCAGTTGTTTTGGTGCAGATTCTTCTTTTTCTGTTTCTTCTAGTGGTCTCTTCTTAGGACTTACTGGCTCTGCAAAATTGAATATATAGTCACTTATGGTAAAGGAAAGCCCTTCCATTACTCCCAAATCTTCTGAAAAAATAAACCTAAAATACTCTTAAGCATTCATACCGAGTTTGCCCAAGCATGGGTCCTAGGTTAATCCACAGCCCTGTGGCTATGATAAAGGGTTTGCTTATTATGTGACTTTGAATTTCTATATATTCTGAAATACTGGAAGAATTCCTTCCTTGTCCTGGTTTCAGCTGGGACAAAGTTGATTTTGTTGACAGATTCATAACAGACACTATGTTTTGGCTTTAGGAGAAGAACAATGTTTACAATACATTTTAGTTGTTGCTGAGCAGTGCTGCATAGAGCAAGGTCGTTTCAGCTTCTTGTACTGCCCTGCTAGCAAGGGGGCTGGTGTGGTACAGGGAGCTGCAAGGGGACAGAACCAAGATCTAAACTGGCCAAAGGGACATTCCACACACTGTGACATACAGAACTACTGAACTGGGGTAGTTGGCCAGGGGTGTCACTGCTCAGGCCCTTGCTGGGCATCAGGCCACAGTTGGTAAGCAAGTGCATTCTGCATCACTTGTTTTGTAAATACGTATATATTGTCATCGTTACTTTTTTTTTTTTTTAAATCTCAACCAACAAGTTTTGCTCTTTTTCCCCCCAATTCCTTCCTGCATCCCACAGTGGAAGGGGGAATTAGCAAACAGGTGCGTGGAGCTTAGCTCCCTGCAAGGTTAAATCACAACACCTGTATACGTTCCAGCACTAGGGCAGGTAAGAAGATAAAGGAATAAAGTCTAAGAGGTGTAGGGTTGAATGGTTGTGGTTTTTTGTTTTGTTTGTTTTCTTTTTAAAGCAGGTCACATCTAATGAATAGAAAGCTTAGCTGTTCATCTTCTCTGAGCTACATACCACTATCCAGAACTACTGGACTTGATGTGCCCTCAAGGTGCTGGGGTGGGGATGGGGAGGGTGGAGGTTGCTGATGGTAATGACCATCCTCAGTGCAGAATGCCTTGAATAGCCCTGCAGTACAGCCTCAACATCTAGTAAGTGTTTTAATACACTTTTTTTTTTTAAATGTGTCTTGGACAATTTTAACTTTTGGAAGAGTTGAGCAGACGACCCTAACAGTTACTTTACTAGTATGGACAGAGGACAACAACTGAAGTACTACAGTATAGGGCCAAACCAGAAAAAAATGTAGAAAACAAAAAACTGTCCATTAACTAACCCCATGCAATAAAGAAAGTGTATCCCATGCAGAACGGTATACCTGTTTTAGTATCATCTTCGCCTTCTTCCTCATTCTCAAACTTTATTTTCTTGCCCTGAAACTGTACCTTCCCTTTGTGTGCACCTTGAGGTGTCTTCCCCCCTCTTCCTTTAAGTTTGCGTCCTGTTGGGATATAAGATGACAGGAACTTGGTATCATTTGCCTTTTAATTGACAAGCTTAAAATAATGCTTTACAGTTAGTGATTATTTTGTGAATACATAACACCACTCCTAGGACATTGTAAATGCTTCAACCAGTCAGAGAGGACCTTTTCCTTTTTGTTTCAGCAATTCCTGCTGATCTTCTAGTATTTGTTTCAGAGCTTCTTTCTCTGCATCTCCTTCTAGCAGTTCCCAAGTAACATCTCTGTTCCGAAGCTGTAAGTTTCCATTATGTGCCTCCTTGGCTTTTTCTAGAGCTTCTTTTGCAGCATCCTTAAATAGGATGATTCCCTTAAAAAGAAAAATGAAATTTGCATTTGAATTTTATTGTGAAAGTATTCATCTAGAATGATGAGCATATCGTGCTAGGTACCTCAGCAAGTTCAGTGTTTGCATGGTGTGAAATATCTAGACTGAAGCCAAAGCCTCAGGCTGTTCTAACAAACACTCTCACTCCCAGGTTTCAACAAATCAGCTGAGGAGGCTGGAATCTCTGCTCATGCTTTTGAAAGAATTTAAGCAAATGATTTTATTCTCTAAATATTCTGAAGTTGCGCAAGTCAAAGTGAAAAGAAAAAGAATTGTTTACTTGATATAAAAGCATAAGCGCTTAATGATTCAGTTTCAAACTAATATGAAGATCTAACTCCATGTCCAAAGTTATACTGACCTCCTTTGCACCTCTTACAAAGTGTATCCATTTGATTTCTCCATGGTCAGAAAATACTGCATGGAGATCTTCTCTGCATGTTTGATCATCCAGATCACCAGAAAACTTCAAAAGACATCCTGTCTTTTCTTCTAGAGATTTCTAAAAAAATAAATAAATAAATAACATGTCTTTACTGAAAAGCCAAGCTTTGAATATTCTTCTCCATCCTTCTATTGTAATATTAAAACATGCTAACGATAAATAAGCAACTGAAGTCAGCCTTCTTGACACCACTAGTTACTAAAGCATTCTTGCTCCATTACTTATTTATGCTGATGACTGAGTCTTACACAGTTCCACTCAGACTTTTTAAAAACACTTTTTCTTTCTTTGCTTACTGATACATATAAATGTAAGTCAGGAATCCTTTCCCATAAGATATTTATGATCTTGAAATTTTAAAACAGTTCTGAGGGCTTGTTGAGGGCAGGTTGAAAATGTACATAACATAGATTATGTCCCTACTAGAGCCTCTAAGTAGCAGAAGGAAATGGAAGAAAATGATCATCTAATTGATGCATTTAGGATCCCAACTGAACAGGTAAACATACCTACTAATTCAAATCCAGGATATGATCCTTTAAGCAAAAATCAGTCTCTTGAAAATAAGATGCAATACTACAACAAAAGGAGGTCTTACTGTAGGTTAGTTGTGAAAGTCATTTCAGCTTTTAAGAAAGTGCTCTATTATAGAATTTGAAGCTCTGAATATCCCTCACCTTAGCTTTACAACATGCAGCTGCAACAGGATTGTTACTGAAAATCCATGAAAAAACAGTTTTCAAGTACAGATATAAGAAATTCATACCATCTCAGCATCTGCTGCTTGTTTCTGTTTTTCTTCCTTTTCCCTGTAGAGAAGTTAGGATTAGTTAAGAGGTGGTTCGCGTGTGGTCAGATGATCAAAACCAGGCATTTCCGCTGATAAGGACTTACTGTTTAGCTCTTGCTTTGGCCTCTACTTTGTTTTGTTTCCTTTCTTCATTCTTCTTTGTACAATACTCTTCCCTTCAATAGAATGTAAACTCAGTTAATACTACTTAGATTATTTCATTGTAATTACTTCGTAAGACATTCTCGACTGTTAATTGGCTACTACTAACTTTAGCAGTTGAAATGCTAGTCTCCAAAGCTCTGTGCTATCGATACCCGTAAAACAGTATAGAAACTTCAGTCCACCCTTGACCACTCTTATTAGCTCATACATCACATAGGTAGACTTACTTGAAAAGCACTATCAGCTCTGTGTCTTTGTACTTTTGGTTTGGGATTTCTTTGAACTTCTTAGCAGATTCAACACTATCAAAAACTGCAAATATTGACCCCTGTTGAGTAAGAGACACTGTTTTAGAATAATTGAACAAAATGGACTCCACAAGGCATCCCTGCCCCAGGTCTAATTGTTCATTGCAAGAGCTACCTTAAATGTTTTCTGCAGTGTTCTCCTCATTTGAATGTTTTCAACTGGACCCTTATCCTCCAGCCATTCTTTGATATCATCAAGAGTTGCATCTAATGGAAAGCCTTTCTGTAAGACAGCACAAAGCTTCAGTTGTATGCAACAAACTGTGAAACTTCATCAGAAATAACCACCTGACTAGTGTGAGTTAACTCAAGCTGACTTTGGTTAGATGCTTTTCAGTCAAAGCCACACAGAATAGCACAGAGCAAAGGAACAAGTTTACTTACAACATATACAGATCTGTTTTTAATTGCAGCCTTGTACTGGTCATTTAATTCAGGAAGAGGTTTATTTGGAGACCTTCTGATTTTAGTTTTGTCTTCATTTATTTCCATTAGACCAGTCTTGGATTTTCTTAGTGCTTCTACTATAACACCAAAATCTTTTGAAAGGCGACTTAACCTATTGAGTAAGGAGACAAAGATTACGAAAAATACACAGGGCAAAGCTGAAGCCAAATGTTAGAACAGCAACAGGAAATGTATGTGCAGACCAGAGACATTTGGCCCCCCAAACAAATTTAAGTAGCTGAAAATTACCCTTCTATACAGATTAGATGTACTTTGCTTTACCTGTTGAATTTGATCATTACTTCCAAAGGCACCCAACCATCATCTAATTTGATCTGTTCCTTTAAGAACTTGTCTCTTGGTAGGTTGTGATTGCCAAAATAGTACTGCAAAAAAAGAAAGATATATTTGTTTTGGAACATTCACACTTTAAAAGCTCTTTTTCATTTGACATTTTACAGCAGTGGATGGAAACGTTCAAAATTCTAGTTGTAATTTTTATCGGATTAATGAAATTCCTGTATTACTACTTCCTGCTTTAATGTGACACTTCCAAAAGTAAGTCATAACAGTAGCGAATTATGCAGCATGCTAGTATTTTGAACAGCAGATTCCCAAACAGGATTTTTTTTCCCCCCAAATTAAGTCATACTGAATTAAAATGCATCTTCTTATTTGCATGCAAAGAATAACACCAACAAACACAGTAATAAATTGCTTACTGATGCATGATTTCCCCTTAGCCAAGTCCCAATTAAGGTCTCCAAAAATTACATCTCAGTTCAGGTCCCGAACTATAAATTGAACTTACCTCAATTTGCTGACAGATTTTGCTTTCCAAGATAGACATGTTTTCACCATCTCCATTTTCCGCCATTTTCACCAGCTATGTTGAAGAGAAATCAGAACAAAGCCACTAAATACTAATTACCAATTTCTACGGAGCTTTTCTGTAGCGCTGCATTTAATTGCAGCCCCCGCAAGATCTTCAGCTACCTTTATTTTTGTGAATCAGCTCTAAATGTGACTGCAGAACTCCCAGGTGGAAACTGGAACAATTAACAAACAAAATACTTCAGTATTTCAGCTTTTGGCATTCCACATTCAAGATTGACAGCATTTGTTTACCTTTTTTCTAGTCACAGATCCACAGCAACAGATTTGAACCAATGACAGCTAACATTTGTCAAGTCAAACCCAAAGCCTCATCACTAGGCAAAACATCACTAACAAGAATTGTTTTATATTCCCAGTAAATGTAACTATGAACTTTCTAAAGGAAAGAATGAGCAAAAACGTGTGTTTATAAAGGTGTCAGAAATCAGTTTGAATTCAATTTTGAACAGTGAAGCACACATTTTGACTTTCTCCCTTTGGGCACTATCAGACTCATCAAACCCAACTGCAGAAGATGAAGCAGATTCATTGCCTTCACTTTCCGCAGTTCAGACAGTGAACATCAGGACTACAGGTGAAGATGGGTTTGCACTCCAGTCTTGCACATCCTAGTCTCCACTGCTGTGCTTTTACCTGTACCTAAACACTGGGACACTTTCAAAGCCATGATTTTACCAAGTACTAATTAACAGCCATTGTCAAAGTGCAGCCCGTTTGTCTATAAAGCACTCCGCAGAAACTCAGGCCACAGCCTGCTGGCTCACAGTTGCAGTCACTTCAGAGATGTCCCACAGCAGCCAGCCTGATTCCAGCAAAATCAGTTCACCACTTCACTCAGGTGCTGGCATCATCTTTACATCCCCCCCCGCCACTGTTGTCCCCAGCACGTGATTGGCCAAAAATGATATTACCTAATTTTGTGTAATTTATTGTCAGCCTACAGAAGAGACTCAGCTTCTTCCCGTGCATCAACCAATTAACCACACATTGTGTGCTACTATAGCACCTTATCCAGGGAAGGCCAACTCAGTGAAGAACTTGATTCATTTTATCAGTAACTTTGTTCACTTTCTGGGAGACGCTGTGATGGAGCTGGTAGGGCTGGGAGAACAAGAGACCATGAAAACCAGAAATGCCTTTATGTCTGGGCAAGGTGACTTAGCTGACATTGCTACAGCTCTTCTCCAAGCATGGCAGATTTTGTTAAGCACTACGCAATGTTTTAAGCGAACCACTGTCCTGCAGGTGCTTTTCACAGTGCAGCTCGATTATTTAAGATAACATACTAGCTTACTAGGAGCTGTGGAAAACGTTACTGTCTTGCATATTCTGAGGTTAAAAAAAAAAATAAGATGGATTTTAATTATGTATCTTTTTTTAAAGAAACCCCAGGGCACAGAGACAATGTGCAGCCGCACCTGCACTGAACTGAGGAGAGGAACCATGCCCCACCAGCTCACAGCTGGCAGCCTCGAGTGGGGCAGCAAGGAAGGGCCGGGCAGAGGCAGCTGCTCCGAACTCCCCTCTGGGGTGCGATGCAGCCAGGCTGTACCAGCCTGCCCTTCAGCTGCTCTCGCTGTTTTGTTTTACAGTACCAAATGAGACTCTTCATACAAGTCTCTATTAAAATAAGACCGGGGGCCTTTCGGCTGCCAGCAGCTCT
The DNA here is from genome assembly GCF_002078875.1 of Numida meleagris. NCBI lineage: Eukaryota > Metazoa > Chordata > Aves > Galliformes > Numididae > Numida > Numida meleagris. The sequence continues at coordinate 52,650,855 of NC_034413.1, forward strand.
GTCCACAGCAGCACTGCCCAGGTGAGGAGCGAGCAGAGGCAGCATCTGAGGTGAAAGGGTGTCAGGAGAAGTGCTCAGCAAAGCCAGTGGCTACGCTTTGGTTTTGTCATTTAGAGAGAACCCTCTTTCAGTCTGCTGGGGGCAGCCTGGCTCCTGCAATCCCAAGAAACACCCCCATCCGAACCACGCAGGCACTCCTGTTTTTACCACTGGGCACCTCAGAGGCCGTAAGAAACGCTGCGGTACGAGTGCCGTGAAGCGCTGTGGAAAAACAGGCCCTCGCCTTCCCGCGGCCCCTGCAGTCCTTCACGGCCCCCCCGCAGCCCGCTCCGGGAACCCAGCGCCCGCAGCGCGCCTTGCGCAGAAGCCCCGCTCCGCTGCCAAGAAGAGAACAAATCCTACTTCCTCGATAGAGCTTCAGGGCAGAAAAACATTCCGTACGGAAGCTTAAAGCAACGGAGGTCTAGGGCAAGCCCTTGAGATCACGCCTTACAAACGGGAAAGTTTTCCTCCCGGGCCCGGCTTCCAGGCCGGCAGCGTCCAGCCGTGCAGCGCCGAAGGCCGCTCCGCCCGCCGCACAGGACTACGGCAGCCACAGCTAAGCGCGAGAGCGGAACGGGCGCGAGGTAAGAACGAATTCCTCGTGCCGAGCACTAGGTGCCAGGAGCGCCGGCTCCCCAGTGAGCCAGCCGGTCCACCTCCGAGCCGCTCCCCACCGCCGGGAGCCCCCGGGCCGCCCCGCAGCGGCGGATCCGCGGGGCACGGCCGCGCCGCCCGCCACGTGCTGCCGCCCGCGGGCACGCAGGGGCGCGGTGCGGGACGCCGGCAAGCAGCGCGCGCCCAGCGCCGCGGGAAGCGCTGCCTGGCATCCAGCGCGGCGGCACCATCCGCCCGGCCCCGGCCTCCGCACCCCCCCGGCCCGGCAACGGGGAGCGCGGGAAGCGCGGCCCGGAACAGCAGGCAGCCCCGGCCTCCTCGCACAGCCCCCGCCGCCCTCCCGGCGCTGTCCCCGCGTGGAGCCACCCGCACGCCTCGCCGCCCGCACACCCACCTGCGCCGCGCCGCGCCGCTCGGCCCGCTCCGCACGCGGCCCAGCTCCGCCGCTCGAGAGGCTGCAGGCTGCGCCGCGTGCCCAGCAGCCACCGCCGCCCTCACGTGGGTGCCGCTTCCGGGGCGGGGCCGCGGCCGGAAATGGCGCCGTGCCGGAGCGCTGCCGTCCGTCATAGGTACGTTGATTAGAAATTACAAGCGTGCACTTAAATACGTTTGCGTCGAAGATGCTAACAGTGGTACAAATGCGGGTGTCACGTGAATAATAACTTTAATAAATCGTACTGAGTTCATTGATTCAGCTTACGTGCCGTTCCGTCTGGTTCGCAAATAAAACAGTAAAAAGATCGCCGCCTCCGGACAGGGCCAGGAGCGCAATAGCTGCTCGCGTTCAGCTCACCACTAAAACGGGATCACGGGCTGAGGAGCCCGTTTAACAAGCCGCGTGGGTTACTGTAAAAAAAGTAGCACCAGTAACGATAAAGTCCTTGAACTTTTATACTCCGTTTCCTCTAACGCGTTCAGAAATCCCTAAGACCTGAGGGCTTGTCTGAAGTCACGGGCAGAACCGCGGTGCGTGGCCAGGCAGCGCCGCTCTCCCGGCGCCCAGCCCTGAGGGTTTCCCTGGCAGCAGCAGGACCAGGCCCCAGCGCCGTGCTGCAGCCCCACAGCCGCCCCGGCTTTCCCCAGAGCTAAGCACGTGGTGTCCGCGAGCTGACGGAACGATGCTGGGAGGCGCTGCCGCTCGGCCTGGGTCTTAGCCCCGCACCGGGCTGCAGTTCGGAGGGGTGGGAGATGGGGCCCAAGAACGTCAGGGCCAGCTACAAGCAGCTGCTCCCATCCTCGTGTTTTTCAAGACGAAAACACGGAGCTTTGCCTTGAACACATACACAAGTTGAGCTCCTGCAGTTCTGCTTGCTGCAGAGATCACCTTCAGCTGTTGTGGTGTCCTTTACACCCCCGCCAGACTGTTAACGACACTGCTGTGGAGATTTCCGGGAGAAACAAATTGCCTTTAGCTCTTCTGCTAACTTGCTTGGTCTGTGTACTTCAAACAACGGCAGAGCTTGATTCCTCAAATGTTTTTACACTTTAGAGTCTGTAAAGAAATTAATCTGGATCCTTCAATAGCTGGGCAGCTAACAAAGCAGAACACTGAACCCTGCACATGAGCTTCTGACACAGCACCAAACCAAGAGCTATTCACACATCACAGGGTTCCACATCAAAGCTCAGAGCTAGGTGCAAACTACTACCAGCAAACACGGGGGAGAAATAATAAAAAATGTGAAATAACAACAACAAAAACGTTGAAAATGCTTATGATTAGGAAAAATATAAATAAAATGAACTTAAGATTCACCTCCTTGGATCATACCTGACAAATCCAATAAAACCCAAGCTTCTTTCCAAAAGAGCGCTGAGGCAGAGAGTTCCCACCACAGCATGTCACGGCCCTGCACTGTTCCTCCCTCCTGTACCAGCAGCTGGCAGCTGTTTCTGTTGTCATTCTGTAAGCAGGACTGCAGGGCCCGTGTGGGCTAACTCAGCCTCACTGTGTATTAGGATTGCTTCTGTCAGACCGCAACATGGCCCCACGGCAGCTGAGGAACTTTGGACCGCTTGGTCCCACTCCACCTTCCGTTCCAGGAGGACAACATGTTAAATGTGATTTCAAAAACAGTTATCATAGTAAGGCTTTTTTCTGAATGAATAAATACATACGGCAATCAACAACAGCCACAAATCAGTCCAAAATCCCACTGCAACTCCACGAAGCTGGCATACACTTTCTGTTTGTGTACCTGGGCTACCAGGTGGTATTTCTATCCCCTGTCCCTGCATGTATTCTTCTCCACTCTGGCATCTGAAGGTGGATGTAGAGATGCCCTGCAGCTGCCCACAGTTCCTGGGTGCAGTCACCCTGCTCTCCAAGTGATATCGCTGTGTATGTCCCACACACCAGATCTGTGGCAACAAACCATTCCTACATCTATCTTCAGCGTATCAAAGATTTCATCCTAAGTCCACTACTCCACAGAAAGGCAAAGTACTTTGATTTTGCTCAGCTTAGCACCAAGTTGCAGTTCTACCTGGTGACTGGTGAAAATAAATCTGTTTTTCACAGTAGTTCTGATACAGCTGCACAAAGTATCGTTAGAGTCATCTGAAAGCTTCCATGACAGAGAAAACATATGGAAATATTTTTCCCATATTTACCCTTCTGAATTGTTTAAAACAAATTGCACAATCCTTAATGAACGTGCCCTAAGAGACTGTATTATATATCTCATTCATGAGGTAATCGGTTCCATTAGGAATACTGCATCCATTTTCTGTGTCAGCACTATGAAAATCTAATACTTACACATTATACACACAGACACAGCCATGTGAACGCATAGCGCTGGGAAGGTTACCTACTGCTTCCCACGTGTTTAGTTCAGGGTTGTATTTCTCAATACTCTGCAGATACGTTCCTTTGGAATAGGAATATCCTCCTGTCACATAGATGCACCCATTCATCACCACTGCTCCGCACTCCATTCTCCGTTCCAACATGTGAGCCATCTGCTTCCACTCATCCTGCTCTGGGTCATAGCAGTCTGTGATCGTGGTCTGTCCACCCACAAAATAGATCTTGTTTTGTAATGTGATTGAACACAGTCCATATTCTTCAGGAAGAAAGGAACACAGTTCAACTCAGCATGATAACATTCACTTAAACCACAGCGACATGACAAACTTGGGGCACAAAGAGGTCAAACGAGGTTCTTCACTGAGCTGAGGGGACACCTCAAGGATTTCTACTACCCACGGTCAGAGTAAGCCCAAAGTATTACAGAGCACACATAAGAAAGCACCAGTATGCAGTGATAATCTCTTTAGAAACTTACTGTTACCAAATGTAGTAAGTAGAGAAAACCCTTTTAAAAAGCATATAAAAGATCTTTGCCAAATGACTGTGAACAGATTTTATGGAAAGTTAGCTTGCTGTCATACTTAATAAAGTGCAGCCACTCTTTAGCCAAATAGTTATGGACTGATTTCCATAGAACACATGCTTGTGAGAAGGGCTTTCCCTTCTCTGGACCTCGCTGCCCTGCCAGATTTCTTCCTTTTAGTAAAAACACATCAGAAACTCTCATGGAGGTTTAAAGGCCTCCTGTTTGGAACAAAGACATCACGTTACAGAGCTTGTTGTTTACCTGGATGTGGACTGGTGGTGACGATGCTCCACTCATTGCTACCCGAATGGTATCTCTGGATCTTATCATAGGTGCAGCTTCCCCTGTAGCCGTAGTGACCGCCGGTTACATAGATGACTTCGTGCAGGACACAGGCGGTGGCATTCCCAACACCTGCGCAGTACAACAGTCACAACACACCTTCAGACCACACACAGCACCCAATGGCACTTCCATCAATAACCCCAATGTAAATGGCTTGTTAATTAGTATATTAGGATGAAATGATGCTTGCAAGTATTTAAATGAATGTGAAATTAAATAAACGGTCAAGACACCTTATTTTAGCAGGATAAGTCCTGAACAATTAAATAAAATTGCAGTAACTGACGTGTATTGCATGTAAAATGGCCACACAAAAAAAATCACATAATCTTTATGCAGTCATCAAGGGCACAGTAACATCGGCTTTGGAACAGGGAATTGATTCCACTACGTTTAACTGATTTTTAAGTGTCACATATGTGGCAAGGACAAAGTCAATGGGAGTTGAGATTGCTCAATGTCTCAGGGTATTTTTCCTGATATTTTAGTCTTTCTGATATTACTAGCAATGCTATTATACAAAGAAGGACACAAATGGAATGTAGCTGTGATAGCTCTGTCTCTGGGAGAACAAAACAAAAATAAAACAACGGGTCTGCAAGATAACATGGACAAAAACTATCAAGTTGGTGTGTTTTTAAGCCTCTAAAAAGTTTCACACAGAAAATGGGCCCAAATATCTGCTTGCAGTATTAGTGTGGCATTTATATTTTTAAATTAAAAATCAATAATAGTAGTGTTTGTAGGAAATACATGAGCATTGAAGAAACAGTGACATGAGCACAGTAAGTGTTTTTCTCCTGTTAAATACCTCAAAATCCCTGAAAAAAATTACACTGCAACAACTTACAATGAAATCTTTTAAAATATTTTATAACTAATAGTAAATAATTACATTAAGTTGTAAAAATGTATGATAAGATGTACAATTGTTTATAAGTTTTATAACAAAATAATATCGTTTAGTTAGGTTGTTCTCCAAGCTCATGCATTTCCAGTTGGTCGCTACTTTGGCTGCTAAAAATAGGTATTTATGCCTTTCATTATCCTCACTCTGAAGATTTAACTAAGGATCCAGAACAGATGATACACTGGAATATGAGAAAACTGCATGCAAGATGTCTTAAATGAAGACACACTTATAAATAAACTGTACAGAAAACAATCAGGCCTTATACCAAAATAACACGATCCCTTTACTGGAGCTCACTTTTTGGGGACCTGCTGAATAGACTCCAGTCCCAGGTAGGTTTCTAACTTCTTTCCAATTCAAACAGAAATTTATCTCCTGAAGGAAGACAGACTTAAATGAGACTGCCATTGCTTGTTCACCCTGTGCCCTATGGCACAGCCCAGTGCAGCATTTGGATGTTTGCAGCAGTTTGGCCCACACAGACCTGAACCAAAGCCCCCCAACATCAATGGGACGATCCCTTTGAATTTGACTAGGACTCAGATCTAGCCCTGAATGTGTCTGTGGCACTTCTCAGTGGCAAACACGAGAGGACTGACATCGAGGCTGATGACACACGAGAGCTTACGTACCTTTGATCATGTTTGCAATAGGAACCCATTTCTTTTTCAAAGGATCATAGAACTCAGCTTCTTGCACCGGAGCTCCCTTCCGGTAGCCACCCAATGCATAGATGCAGCCACTCAGGGACACTGCACAGTGGTAGTATCTTGCATCGAGCATGGGGCAGCCCTCCGCCCACTCATCCCGCTCGCTGTTATATATCCACACGGTATCCAGGGCTTCGATGCTCTCCGTTCTGTAGCCTCCTGTCACATATATGTCTGGCCCCAAGCTCGTAACTCCATAGCTCTCTCGGGTGTGATCTGGCATTTCTGCTCCCTGGAGCCACGTGTTACTTAAAGGATCCCAAACGTGCACTTCTGATAAGGGATGCCAATAATACCCTCCAACCACATACGTGGTGGCCGTTGGTCTTTTGGAAAGGCCTTTGGGACTGGGGTTCAGGGCACTGTACACGAGGGACCTTATCTTATTATCATTAAGTCGGCATTTTTTTTGTAGGCTTAAAGCTGACCTCAAATACGCATTATCTAGGTCTAGTTTGATGCAGCTCAGCAGTTCATAGATGTCTTCAATTCTTTCCTCCACATTGTGTGCAACCCACCTAACGACAGCTCCGACAGCTGCCTCTTCTTTCCAGACATTGAGGTTCTCTCTAGAGAGGATGAAAGCCAGCTTCTCCTTGCTAACCTCCAGGAACTCTTCCTGCTTCCACACTTCTTCAAACTGCCACAGCAACATCCTCCGGGACTCCTTTTCCAGTTCCAGGCAATTGTGGTGCTCAGCAAAGGCATGCATCCCGAGGCAGTTGTCAGCATCCAGGTGCCTGACCAGAAACTGCTCGCAGGCTCTCTTGACCGAGACGAACTGGAGGAGATCAGCTGCCTGCAGCAGGCTTTGCACGTTTCTCTTTGTTATTTGGATCTGGGAGGTGTACGCATAATTCACGAGGGCTTCCAGCACGGCATGGCTGAGCTCGGGAAGCCTGATCTGGTTTTTAGATTTCTCTTTCATATCAGCTGTGAACATGGCTCTGAAATAACTGCTGCAAGCTGCCAGGACCACTCTGTGGCAATGCAGCAGGACCCCCGAGGCAGCCTGAAGCGCGATGTCGGTGAAAAGCCCATCTAAGTAGAACACCCGGAACGTGTCCAGCAGGCACGCAGGGTGCGATGAGTCGTGGTAGGCAAACGTGTAGTCCTCCTGCCCAGGCAGGGCCATCGTCGCCACCGCACAAAGCCACAACCCACAGCCCCGGTACTCACCCGGCAGGGGCCCCTCCGCAGGGTCAGCAGCCCGTGGCTGCAGAGCGGGGAGACACCGGCCTGAGTCGCTGCTGCCGCTGCCCCGCAGCTCTCCAGCCCCCAGGGAGAGGGGGGAAGGCTTATGGCAGTGATGACATACGGCCCCGCGGCTGTCAGCCCTATTAGGGACAGATGCTCCGGGAGCGTCACCAAGCCGGTGGCACACGGCCACACAACAAAGCCAGAGTGCCTCTGACAGCCTACGAGGAGCGATGTGGAGAAGGGCTCCCCCAAACAGGAGATAAGATGGGGGAGGGCTGAGCTCTCCTCAGACACCTGAGTGTTTGCAGGGCATAAATGACAGTCACAAACCGTGCTGGCTAATGCACTGTCAAGACCGTGCTGCCTCCAACTTACAGGCAAATTGCCCAGGAATAGGTTTATATGGCTATTACTGCTTCTGAAAATGAGGTTCACAATTTCTCTTCTCTGCTAGCACACTTCCTAAAGATGCAGAGATCCCCATGTATAACTGAAGCACAGCAGGCTTGAGGTGGCTGTATTCCCCCCCACCTCAGAGGGATTCAGACCTTCGGACCCGCAGACAGGCTCTGCCTGCCCTGCCAGCACCCTCCTGGGCTGAAAGGGCTGTCTGGGGCTCCTTCACCAAAGGGAGGCAGGCATTTGTTAGGTTTAGATAAGTGCCTACACACCCTAAAAGGAGAAATTAGGAGAGCTCCTGCTCTGTGCAGATTAAAAAGCTTTTTTTTTTTTTCTTTTTATTACCAGTAGTACTTCCTCCCTAGTTCTCACTGAAGCACGAATTAAAGAAGGAATCTGAGTGGGAAGGTGTATATGGACATCCCACTCCATCCCTCCTCACACACAGACTGTGCATCAGGACTCACACTTTCCATTGGCCTTTATGTAACAGCACAAGATGCAAACAAGCTGATCCAAAAATACCTAACAAATTCTTCACATATCTTTGCCTTCAGTTTTTCCAGCCACTTTCGATGCATTGTCCACCCAAGAAATCAGAGTTATGTGGTGCGGTGCAGCCCAGAAATTACTGCAGCTCAGCTGCACTCACCAGTGGCAGTCCCACAGCTACATTGCTCACTTCCCTTCTTTCTCTGGAGCGTTCCCATGTAGGGCCCTGACTCTGTTTATACATCCCCATGCCAACAGCTTTGTTTTGCTGCTGTTTCTCACTTTCCATTTCACCAGCTGCCTATGGATAAGCAGGAACTTCTCTCAGCTCTTGGCCAACATCCTAGCATATAAGGTCAGGGTATAGGATTACAGCTTGGTACTCCCCATACTAGCTGGTGTGTGATAGCAGGCCTGTTACCATACAGAAAATTTCCATACATACAAGAGCCTGCCATTACACATTCTGTAACATCTAAGCCACCACACTTCCCCAGAAGCGTGACACACCCCTCGCAAAGAGCATGTTGTTTAAACACCCAGCAGTCAGGTCAGTAACAACCAACACCGAACCAGCACCACTTCAAGGACCTGCTCCTTACCTCTTCTGGCTGCTACCAGCTGAAGCTGACTTCACAATCTGGAGACACTCACCTCCCCTCCCTTATACTCAAAAGTGGAAAAGTTTGGTAACTGTGGTGCTTCAGAAAAATTATGTCTTTTATTGAGATGGGAGCGGAGAGGGCAGAGGGGGAAGACCTCATTAATTGCTTAATGGCTTACCTACCGGAATGGAGAAGCTCTTTCTGTCTCCAACATGCACTTTGCCCAGAAAATAGCATCAGCTGTACACTCTATTTGAAGTGATTGGATCATAATTGCAAATCTTTTCAATTAGTTGCTTCATTTATTCTCATCTCCTGCTTCTCTACTCTTAAAAAAGAAAAACACCACCACCCAAAAAATCCGTTTCAGCATGGAGATGAATTTCTTGCTCAAGGAGTCAGCAACAGAGCAAACTACAACATGAGGTTCCTAAGGCTAATGGAATAACCAAATATAAGTGGAAGTAAAAAATGAGTAACACCCAAAGACAATGCAGAAGACATTTACAGCAATTGCAGGCTGTTGAGCCACATCTCTGACATTTGCAGCCAAATTGCTGCAGAAGTTAGGCAGAATTCTCAGCTACTAAGGCATTTAAGGCTAAAACAGACAAGAGTTCAATAGCACGCTACAGCACAATTTGGGACCTTTGGGGAGACTGTAAGAAAGAAAACATTTGGCATGAAAACACACCATTCAACTTTAACGAGACTGATGTGTCTCTGCGTGCACAGTACAAGCCTAAAGGTTCATCTCACCATGAGTGAGAAAGACCACAAGCTCACAAATGATTCCTTACTTAAACACAGGCAAATTTTGTTACAAAGTTAAAATGGACACAGACGTTCCCTTTCAGCCTGTAGGAGAGGATTACACGATGCACATAGACAAGAGCGATCAGGTCAAACAGGTATAAGGACGTATAGGGACACATGCACCATTCTGTGGGCAGCAGAAAAAAAAAGGCAGAAAAAGCAGCGGGCTGAGTCCCGCTTGCCAGCATGGGCTCTGTACGGGGCGGTAACAGCACAGAATGGCAACATCCCTCCTGAGCTTCAGGAGAGAATCAAGAAATGAATGGTGCTCTGCAGATTGACACCTACACTCGCGTTAAGTCACTCCAGGCCCTTACAAGAACAGAATGCATTACAGAATACCTCACACAAATCAGGCATTGCTTTTCTCAGTGACAGTAGTTTTTATTGTCTTTAATACAAACTACTAAAAAGGAATTTAGTTTGGTAAAATATTCAGTATATTAAAAATATAAATGCATCTTCAGATCAAACAGGATTAGAGACATACCAAATAATTTACAAACTAAACATCCATCCCGATTAAAAAAAGTATTCAAAGCCAAAAGATCCAGAATCACGTTCCTGGTAAGTAAAGCATATAAATTCTTTATAAATAATTATTCTTTTGTGCACTGCTCTTACTCCTTCCCCATAGCACGTGGAACATCACTTCCATGAATGGCGATTCCTCCTGCAACACCCCCCACTTCTCCACAAACGTTGGAATGCGTACTATGCCCAAAAGCCATTTTAACATCACTTTCTCATTACTGACAAAACTGAAAATATAATTTTATATTATATTTAAACAACAGAGGTTCAGCTAATATCCCAGTTCTACAATATTTTTCCATGTGCATTCAGCATTTCTCACCCAGGAAGAAAAAAAGATATATCAGTTTCCTTTCATCACTTCAATTGTTCTTTTACAAGCAGCTTCAGGTAAGACATAATTTCAACAGCAGATGACCAAACCAGAACAGAACACTCTACAGGACAGAAATCTTGAGAGTGCTGAGAAATCTTTTTCTCTAGGGTATATCCATGCCTGGGCATTGCAACATCACCCTTCTTCAGAAACATCACCGGGCACAAGTCATTCCCACCATCACCTATATAGGCAATCTGCATATAACTCACTCCTCTCTCCAACTGTTTATCTAGAAACTCTTTTAAAACTTTCCTTTTGCAAAGGTTTTTAGGGCACTTTGGGCAATGGTGAGCATGAAAGTTCCGCACGGTCAGATAGCCAGTACTGCTGAACGCTGCGGGGTTTGTAAACACTTGATCAAACACCTCATGGAAGTCAGCAGCCTTTAAAATCCAGTCAATAAATACTGTATTAGAATCCGAAACAATGATGCAGTCGAAAAACTCTTTGTTCTCGCCAATAAACCCCAGAAGGTCGACCATGCCCGCAGTGAAGGGAATTGCTGTCATAATTCTTTTCATGTCATCTTCTTGGACGCCACTGTCCCCCAGGTAGACAAAGACTCTGCCCATGTATTCTGTCCAATGTCCCGGCCGGTAGGAGTTCCGTAACCCATTAGGAAGCTTTTTGTCAGGAGCACATCTCACAATCCAGGTGTCACTATTCTCATCTACGATCGTATGGTCAAAATCAAAAACCAACAGAAATTTCATAGCTGTCCACGAATTGTTTCCAAAACAAACAAAAAGAGAAAAAAAAAAAAAAACATTTACATAAATGAAACGACTGAATTGTTACCCTATGCTCAGGAGAAAAAAAAAAAAAAACGCAAGGAAGCCAAATATCTAAACAGAGAAAGCTATTTACGGCCGCTACAACTATGGGAAAAGTTACGCTGAAGCTAAAAACAGCAGTCCGGGAAGGTCAGAGCTGCACTCCGCGCCAAACTCCGTCCGCAGCAGCCCCGGACAGCGCCCAGCTCCCGCTGCAGCTCCCGGCCGCGGGCACAGCGCCTGCCGGACCTCACAGCGGAGCAGCGGTTCCACGCTTCCCCACCACCACTCCCAACGCAAACAAACCGGGATTCTCCAGCACCTGGAGGGACACTTAGATGCCACGGACTTCAAAGACATTTGGAGAGCGAAATACCGAGCAGCGGGCGGCAAGGACACGCCAAACGCAAGGAACTCCGGCCGGCAAAAAGCACCGCCGCCTGGGGGTCCTCACGGGCCTCACTAGGCCCCCGCCTGCCGCCGTGACCGGGCCGAACGCGGCAGTCTGCGCCCGGAGGGCCGCGGGTCTGCGCCGACGCCCGAAGGGCCGAAGGACGCTGGGCTCGCGGAAGCGGGCTGACAGCCGGGAGCGGCTCCTCCGGCCGCACCGCGCGCATCTCCGCTTCCGGCTCGCGCCGCCCGCCTCCCGTCCGCGCCGTCACGTGGCGCCGGCGGGTTGCCCGGCAACGTGGCGTACACACGGCGGTGCGGCCGCCGGCCATGGCGGCGGGGTCCGGGCTGCCGCGCTGGAGGCGGCGGCTGACGCGTGAGTGGGGCCCCCGCGGGCGCGGGCAGGCGGGAGCCGCGTGCCAGAGCCGCTCCTCGTGACCCTGGGGGTGTCCCCCGTCCCCCGGCGGGTGGCTCCTGCCCACGTACTTAGGGCGTACGAGCGCACGGGACGAGGGCGGCGGGGCACAGCCGCACCGTGCGTTACAGCCTCCCCAGCGTTCCTCCCTCCCTTCTGGGAGCGCTGCCCGGTCCCGGCTGCTCTCAGACCCACGGCCAGGGGCTGTCCCAAACTGTCAGGTACCACAGGCCGAACCTGCGCACACACAGCCAGCCACGGGGCGTACGAGCGGCGCCGCGGCCTGAGACCCAACCGACAACAGCTCTCCAGTCAGAAAACGGGCACGGGTGCTCTGTCCTAGCTCCGGGGTCCTGGGGTGGGGACAGTGACTGTTAGGAGTGCTTGCTGTTGCTGCCATGCGGGAATTCAAATGCTGACACAGGTTTGAATTCAGGATTTTCTGACTCCAAATAACATCAGTACTTTTTTCCCCCCTCTACGCAGCATCACACAGATTTGAAGAAAATGACATTCTAGATGGGTGTTTTCTTCCAAATGAAGTAGATCTCCGTCAGGTAATTGTATTGCCAAGAGCAGAGTGGGAACGGATGCAGGACAGCCTTGGCAGCATGAGCAAAGAGGCAACACGCATCCTCGCTGAGAGGAAAGAACGGGAAGAAATGCATTTACGCTCCAAAGCGGCTGTCAAAAACTGGACAAACACCATTAGGGTAAGCACAGGGTGCGTTTCTAAACTAAGTGATTTGTTTTCATATATGTAAAAAGGGAAGAGCCAAGCTGTGTGGTGTGGTCGACATGCCCATTGGGCAGGATGGCATCCAGAGAGACCCAGACAGGCTCGAGCAGAGGGCCCAGATGAACCTCGTGAGGTTCAACAAATCCAAGTGCAAGGTCTCGCACAAGGGATGTGGAAAGCCCCACTACCAATACAAGCTGGGGGATGTAAGGACAGAGCACAGCTCTGCCGGAAAGGACTTGGGGGCGCTGGTGGATGGCAAGCAGGGCACGAGCCAGCAATGAGCCCTCGAAGCCCAGAAAGCCAACCGTATCTTGGGCTGCATCAAGAGAAGTGTGGCCAGCAGGGCCAGGGAAATGATCCTGTCCCTCTGCGCAGCATGATTCTATGACTCTAAAACACAGTAATATTTCCAGGTGTAATCCCTTAATTTAACATTTGCTTTTAAACATGTATTTTAAGTAAGCTCCACATAAATAGTTTAATTGCCAAATCTAAAATGGAAAAAAAAAAATTAAAAAATCATGGAGTACACTATCTTCAGAATGGTTTATACATATTTAATCCATACATATTTAATTTTTAAATGTGGTTTATGAGAAGGTGAATGTTTATCTGCATTGTAGGGCCAGGCACAAAGGAAACTGAAAGCCAAAAAAATACGTGAAGAAAAGCAAGAGGAAGAAAGAAAGTTACTTGATTTGGAAGAAGCAGAATTCCAAGCAGCAAAATGGAAGGAGGCTATTGATAAAGCAAAAACTTATCTATACCACCAGAACGAAAGAGTGAAAGGATTGCATGTTTGTTGACAATTTACAATTCTTAAATTTAAATCTCATTGAGTTTCATTAAACACTTTGGACATGCAAATTACTAAAATTGTTCTCTTGCAGAGTGCACTTTTACTTGCTGAGGTCCTAAAGGAAAGGGATGCTCAAATTGAATTTAAAAAGTTAAAGTCAGACGTTAACAAAAAGAAGGAAGAAGAAATAGAACGCAAATGTAAAGAAGCTATCCTCAGAGAGGAAGAAAAGGTTCGTCAACGTTATATGAATCGGCTGGCACTATGCAGAGATCAGCTGGAACAGTAAGTAACAGTAAGGTAGGGTTACTTCTGATTAATTAATTATTTAGGCTCTCTTCTCACAAATACACTCTATAAGGTTTCTACAGAGAGTTAATAATCATTTGTCTCAGAAATGTGACATTTTAAAAAGAATAATCCACACAAAAGACCTTGCACAAAAAGGAAAAGCTGTGATAGGCAGTGTTGCATGTGAAATCACCTCCAGTAGGCAGCAGTAGGTTTTAATCACATCACTATTCCAATTTTGTTCCTGGCAGTATATCTTAAAATGATTTTGGTTCCAGAAAAGGAGGAGTTTAAACAAGATTGTTGCTTTGGCCATAATCAGCTGCCAGACAATGCATCTAGAGAACTCGTCAATGCTACCTCCACTCTCTCAGTTTTTCCAGAGAACTTAGGAGGGAGTCACCAATGCTACTCACAGGACTGGTGGGCTGACAGAAGGAATCAAAGTCCCTGATGCAGATAGGAGGTTTAAAGTCTGGTCTCAAATATTCCAGGTCCAATACATAAAGCCCGGAAGAACACTGCTGGTTTAAGTTGTTGCCTGCGTGTCCCGACAGAGAAGTGTAGGTATTGTAAGACTCACTGGGGAAATCTTGCTCACTGAAGCTGCTGCAGAGATAGGCCAAAATGTAATGGATGCAGAGCTGCTAATGGGTCATCCAGCTCAGTCTTGTTACCAGTCACCTGCCATCTGTCTGCACATACCACGTAGCATTTCTGGTCAGATTACTGAAGGGCTACCATTACAATGATGCTAGTTTTCACCTCTGACGTTGTACCCACCTTCTCTTCAATATATCAGATGTTTTAGTGTTCAAGTACCTATAGACATGCAGAATCCCTATCTGTTTGTTACCTCATATGGCCCCTAACCCATTAATTCCACTCCATTTTTTGTTTCAGAATAAAGGAACGCAAGCATCAGGCAGATCTTGCCAAGCTAGAAGACAAGAGAGAAGCAGAAGAAATACAGAGATTGAGCCAATTGTACCAATTGGAACTTCAGAGAAAAATGGAGAAGGAACAGGAGGAAAAAGTTGAACGCCAGAGGCTGTATCATGTAAGTAAGAGGAAAGCAAAGAGTTCAAAATGCTCACTTTGCTTCAGCTGTCTGGAGTGAAACAGTAGTGTTAATATAGCTCAACGGCCCTACTGGCAACAGGAGGTTTGCTGATAGCTTCAATATGCCAGGTACCATGTACTGCCCAGTTTTATGCCCATTTTTCTTTGATAGAAAGAGGGAATAATTAGAGTCTGTGAACATGAAAATAATTTCAGGGGTTTGCACAGTCCCATTCCTCTCAGTGTTCCCTTCTCTCATGTGTGTGGATGGGAGCAAGGGATACTGCTCCCTGCATTGCACAGTAATGGGTTGCAGAAGCAGCTCCAACCCGTGTCTAATGCTTGATTCCCCTTCCTTCTCTTTTCTACCACCTCCTCTTCATGCACATTCAGACAAGATGAGGAAGTAATAAGAATCCCTTTCCTCTCCATTCTCTTTGAAAGAAACACGAAGAGAGAGAGCAGAAAGTGATTCTTTTCAGTTGCTAATCCAGGTGTAAATTTTCTAAATTTCATCTGTTATATCAGGATCATTTTGCCTATACAGGAACATGTAGCTAACCAGAAAATAATCAAAGCAGTGGAGGAACAAAAACAAATGGAAGAAGATGATCGGATTAGAGCCCATTCTAAAGCAAAGCAAACTATTGCCAAGCTGATGAAAGAGAAAGAAGCTGAAATGCGTAGGTAGGTTGAAAGCTAGCTTATAAAATGTATCTAAGTTAAGAATTATACACTTTTCTTATTCAAATATTTCAGACTGATGACATAACAAAATCCACAGTTATTCTGTAATTAAATTCTACTCATAGGGAAGTAGAGAATTAAGGACAAAAAGGAAATTCTTTAACAGCTTCATTAGTAATAGATCTGTGGGTTAGTAATAGATCTTCTCACTCCCCAAAGTACAAAGATTTACAGAAGTGCAAAGTTTTACTCGAGTGTGTTGGGAACAGTGATTTTCTATATGGCCTGCCAAACCTTTACCCTCTCAGCAATTAAAGAGAACTAATATCCTGGTTAAAAGTATTCTTGGTCATAAGTTATACTTCTCTGAGTTAGATCAAGAAATATAATCTTACTTCTTAACTAGGCACCTATATTAATTAAATTAATGTATTAAAAATGCTATTAGAAAGGTCTGCCTATTTAACACTGAAAAAAAATAGCATTACAAAAATATAGGAGACACTTATTTGCTAAATCAGATAATTAAAAAAAATACAACAGGAGGAATATAAGGAGATCAAGAAGTAGAGTGGGAGGAAGAGATGACTAGTAGCTGGATTGCTGGGTTTGGTAGAAGCAGTGCTTCATGTAGACTAGGTGCATATGTTATGAGTACTCATGTTCTTCCGCAGACTAACACAGGAACACCAGGATAAAATCGTTAGGCAATTAGCTGCCCAAATGAGTGAAGTACTGAAGATGGAAGATGAGCGTCTTGCTAGAGACATTGCAAAAAAAGAAGCTGCACAAGAAAAAGAACAGAAAGAGAAAGAAGCAAAAAAAAAGGCTGCCATAGAGTCTATTGCTGAACACAGAGCCACTGTGGTAAGAAATCTAACTTGTTCTCATCCTTCTTTCTGGCATATACTTAGGAATACCTTCTAGAAACATTGTGGTTTTTAGCATGCTGTTAGTGAGACATACACACAAGTTCTCAGTAGCTGCCTCTCATATTTATGGCTTACAGTTACACATCTAACACCTTAAGCAAGCCGCAAGGTACCTGGGTTCATCCATTTGAGTTTGAAAGCTCTGTAATTGTTGGTAATTTGTGCACTTTCCAGTCTCAGCGCTGCCTACTGCAGCCAAGGAGCCTGTCAGTACTGCCAGAAACTGGGGCTAGACAGAGTGCAGCTGCCATGACCCAGCACATCAGAGTACTGGTGTGGGACTGCATTGTTACTGCTTCTGGATCTGGCCTGGAGAATGGCTGGTTGTAAGACATGGATCCTCAAACCAGCTGGGTGACTACTTGGTTAACCTCCTCTATTTTATAAAATGCAGGTGAAGATGAAATTGGAGAAGGAGAGAGAGGAGAAAGCAGAAAGTAAAAAAGAACTTCAAGCATTAGTGGAAAAGAACCAGATCTTTCTGGAAACAGAAAAAGCCAAGAAACAAAGACAACGTGATGCAAACATAGAAGTACAGAAAATTCAGATTCAGCAAATGGTAACTGGAAGTGCCGTACCCTTCCAGCCCCTTCAAAAAGGAGCATAAACCTAACCAACAACGCTAGGCAGTGTGGGAGTCACCCATATAAACCCTTTCCTATCAAGGAGTGTTGCATGAGTGAAGGCTAGTTTGCAATGACACATAACTTCCCATTCTGTGTCATTATGTATGGCTGCTGCCCCCTTGTATCTTCTGGGCAGATCCCCAAGGAACAACAGCGAATGCTGATGTTCACTCAGCTATTCAGTGTACCCTCGCCTGTGGTGGGGTGAGCTGGAAATGAACTGGGGAGGAATGATATCTGACAAGCACAGTTAACATCACCTCCAGTTTCCTGTAAGCTTACCCTCTCTAAGTTTTAACAATTATGTTGTGAAAGAAATACTAAGCTTTGTTATTCCCTTTTTATTTCCTTTTCTTCCTCAGGCAGAAAAGAAGGCAAAAGAACAGCAGGAGAAGCAAGCAGACTTGGACTACGATGCTCAGAAAGAGCTTATTGCGCTTCGTAAGGAACATGAATTTCAGAAGTATGCAAAGCAAGTAATTGAATCAGAGTCCATGACTACACATCATCTGTATCCTCTCCTGAAAGCTTCCAAAGATATAAGAGGACTTAGAGGTGGCCCATTTTCCAGAGGAAGTGAAGGAACAAATCCTGGTTTTCAAGCACAGGATGTTGCTAAGACCCAGTTACCTTGTTGTAGCAGTAATACTGCTGAAGAAGTTGAAACTATGAAAGAACACTGAGACTATCCAGCAAGGAAAGCCAAAAGTAGTTTTTATGTGGTTAAAAAAAAAAATCTTCTTCAACCTTGAATCTTGAGTCAAAACTATAAATGGATCTACATTAAACATATGCTATGAATCTCAAAGTCCATTTGAAAAAATAAATTCCAGAAAATTATGTTCTAAAAAATCACCAACTTGCATTTTATGAAAGTTACAAGTTTTCTTTGCTGAAATGTTTCCATCATGTTTTACATGACATGAACAGAATTATGGTTTTGTATAATAGCTGGCTACAGGAATGCATTATACGTAACTTTGACCATCAACGTTACCCATTCCAGCCAAAGGCTCACTACTACCGTTCCTTTTTTATAATTTTTCTAGAAATTCACTGTCCCATGTTTTTCAGTCCTACAGGATATATGTGTGATACAGATTCCCAACACCAAAAAAGGTGCAAAAAGTTACAGTGCTCACTAGCTTATTTCCAGTTCAGTATTCTCCATAATGAAAAAAAAAAACAAAACAGAATCTACAGGGTAAGAATGCACACAAAAGCTAGAATACTCACATCAGTTTCTGTAGTGCTTTGCAACTGTCTCTGTAAAATTAATGTCTTGCTGTAAATTAGTTATGTAAAAGTAAGGATATAAGTTGGTCCCTGCCAAATTTGGTCATCCGAAAGGCCAGTAAGCCCCAATATAGCTGTAAGCAGCTACTGCAAAAATACCACAGCAATAAGAAACAGTTTGATGGTTCTTTCAAAAATAATAATGAAGATTCAATCTGCATATTGTTTCTGCAATCTGCAAAATTGTTTCTCAGATTTCTCAGGGAGCATGGAACTCTTTGGAGCTTACTGTTGCACAAAGCCACACACACATCTCGCTCCTTGAGATTTGTTTCTTTGCTGAAACATTTCCATCACGTTTTATGTGATGTGGACAAAGTTAGGATTTCATATAACTTCCTCTGCAATATCCTGGGCTCTGAGCAGGACATTCCTGTTTGGGGGTCCACTAGAAATACAGCTCAGGGAACCCAAAGCTTAGCTTTGCTTCACACATCCTTCTGTTCTGACCCCAAGCTGTCCATCTCTCTTGGCCAAGGCATCAGCTGACACAAGCTCTAAAAAAGTTAGAGTTTCACAAAAAGGATGGTTGATAATATTTGGAAAATGGGTCTTTGTGTGCCGTCAAAAGTCCGAGCCTGGTTTCTGACAGCAAAAGGCTCTGACATAAAGCACAGGGCCTGGAGCCAGAGGGCGGCCCCTGCTGACGCATCCCCCGTGCGACCACAGCTCCCCTTGTCCCTCCGCCGTGTAGCGAGTGGACGCGCTCCTTCCTAACGGCAGCAGTCGCCTCCTCGAGGACCGTCTTCCAGGCAGGAGAAAGGGGAGAACTTAGGGACAAGGAGGACGAACCCAGTCGCTCTGCACCCACGCAGCCAAGGCCCGTCCTGCAGGGACACACCGCGCAGCGGCAACCCCCGAGGCCGTGCTGCAGCCCGGCACGGCGGCTCCCGCCTCACGCACCCGGGCCCCGCCAGCAGCGCGCCGGGGCGGGGCCGTGCCGTGCCGCCATGGGAGCAGGGGCGTTCCCACCTCTTCTCTATTGTTGTTCTGCCGCTGCCCCGTAGCGCTGCTCTCCGCTTCAGGGCCGCGCGGCGCTGACACACTCCCGCTCTGGAAACAGAAAAGAGGGCAGGCGTGCCGGGGCGGCTGTCGCTGCTGGTGGGCATCCGGAAACCGATTTTCTGTCTGTTTCTCGGCAGAAGCCGCCGATGGAGCACGAGCAGCCGGGCGCCGAGCAGCGGGAGGCGGAGCGGGAACACGGCCGCTACATGGAGCGCCGGGCGGTGGCCAGGGAGCAGCTGGCGCAGTGAGTCGGGGCCTCGCGGCGTCCCGGAGCGGGGCTCGGGTAGAAAAGCCTGCCCGCAGCCGTCAGCACAGCGCCCACGGGCCGTGTCCCGGGCTGCCCGGCATCGGCCGGCGGCGCCGCACTGGGCAGAAGGGACCGCGCCTGCTCGAGCCGGCCGTTGTAACGCGCTGCGTTCGGTCCCGCTGCTGCGTTCGGTCCCGCTGCTGCGTTCGGTCCCGCTGCTGCGTTCGGTCCCGCTGCTGCGTTCGGTCCCGCTGCTGC